>NC_138510.1:26997006-27193514 GCF_964252035.2 Podarcis erhardii
GGCACACTCTTCCATTGCCTATTGAGATAGATGGATACTAACAACAACATTTGAAAGAAATAGTGTGAGATACGTTCCTGTGGTGGGTGGAGGCTAGGGATGAAAGTGGGCTTGCCCAGAGGCAAAACAGTTCAGGGCTCAGCACTTAAGACTGACAATCCCCACTGCTGTACTAAATCATTGGAGGAGGGGCAGGGAGAACAGTAAACTCAATGAAATTCTAGGTACAGGATGACGACCAGCAGCTTGCTATAAAAAGATAAACAGACACATCTATCTCTGCCCGGTTGAAGAGGAAAGTTTTTGCCTGGCACCTAAAGGTGTATAATGAAGACACCAGGTGAACCTCCCTGGGGAGAGCATTCCACAGACGGGGAGCCACCGCAGAAAAGACCCCGTTCTCATGTCATCACTCTCTGGACCTCTCATGGAGGAGGCACACAAAGAAGGGCCTCAGAGGATGATCTCACAGTCCAGGTAGGTTCATATGGGGAGAGGTGGTCCTTGTGGTTTTGCAGTCCTGAGCTGTTTACAGCTTTAGATGTCAAAAACAGCACTTTGAATTGGGTCCAGAAACTAATTGACAGCCGGTGTAGAACTCTGGCGTGCTCCCTGGTGGGCACTATGATCTGTATGCAAGATCACTGGTATGTTCAGCTGTTTCAGATTATCTTCTTCTAATGAATTTTAACTTCCTGCTTAGCTTTATGAAAAACCCAAAACCGGGCTTGATAGAAAAATCCCTGAGCAGCAAATAAATAATCCAAGATTTAGCTGTTAAGTTTGATCCAGCTCTGCCTGCTAATGTTGCTCCACATAGGGCATTGTGTGATGGCTACAAAGATAAGTTTTATATGCCAGTTAGCTCAAATAGTTTGCATTTCATGTCACATCACATGAGGAAGTAGCAAAAACTGACAGGAATGTGGAAGCACTGAAGACTAGGGGGGTGGGAAGTGGTGTATTCTCCTAAGACCAAACTCCCTTGTCAAAGACAAAGGCTGAAATCAAAGAAAACACTTCCTTCCCAAAGCACCATGAACTCTAAATCTAGTTACGGTTTCACTTTGAGATAGAAATGAGTTAGCAGCACTCTGCAAGCAACTTGGCAGGAACATGTCAAATTCCTGGAAAAACAGACTCTGGGCAAAACAGGCTACCTTAATTCTTTTTCTTTTATATTTTGAAAATGGAAAGTAATCTTGATACAGGGAGCTTTTGTTAAGAAGCAGGATTATGAGGGCTTATTTGTTTGCTACGTGGAACAAGGAAATCAAGATTGCAGCTGATGTATTTACATTGGAAGCTGTTTACAGAATTGTATTGCTGGTTTTATCAAATGCATCAGGGCTCGAGGCGGGTACTGAGCCCCATGATAAGAAGATTCCACCTAAACATTAGGAAGAACTTCCTGACAGTAAGAGCTGTTCGACAGTGGAATTTGCTGCCAAGGAGTGTGGTGGAGTCTCCTTCTTTGGAGGTCTTTAAGCAGAGGCTTGACAACCATATGTCAGGAGTGCTCTGATGGTGTTTCCTGCTTGGCAGGGGGTTGGACTCGATGGCCCTTGTGGTCTCTTCCAACTCTATGATTCTATGATTCTATGATAATGACTTTGGTTTACAAGTCCTTAGTACTTTGAACAGAAGGCCAAATTTTTGCCGTAACTAAGCCCCTGATTCGGTTCATACCCAGTGGTGCCGTGAAGGCTAGGATACACGTCTAAAGTCCAGGCCCTGCAACTCTGAAGGTCCCCAAACAATGACAGAAAAGAAGCGGTTGTAGCAGGGAGCAGCAACATGCAAGTAAGTGAAGCACTCCACAGGCAGCTAAGACTGTAGCGAAACACATTTCCTCAGGATGAAAGTGTCAGTGAGCTCAGCATTTTGAGCTAGGGAGCCAATGAGGGCACCAGAGCAATGTAAGGTTGTGTCAACCCCACTTTCCAGCATTCTCACTAAGCCTGTGCCCCTAATCCTGTGGAACACCCTCCCACCAGATGTCAAGGAGATGAGTAACTATATAATTACATAACTGTGATGAGATATGGGGCTACTTGTGTGTGAGCGCTTACACTCTCAGAGTCTTGTAATCAGTTTCAAAACTGTCCCTCTCCGCGCAGCCATCGGTGCTTGGCTGCCTTAATCGCTGGCAGAATCCGTCAGTGGGCGTTTCCGGAATTTCTTCCAACATAAGAGTTCTTTGACAGAAACTCTACGCCTTGATTCTCTACGTGACAGCTCCCTGCGCAAAGTGGGCGTCCCAAGGGGAGGTCCTGAGCTCTCCCCGCTGTTCTCACTGGAAGTGTCTCGGAGCCGTTCCTCCGACTCTGTTTCCGCTGAAACTCTCCCTCTCCCCCTGCTGGTTCCCTCCTCAGCATCCGAGGGTCTCCTAGCATCCTGGAGCCCCTCCACCACTTGGAGCTCCAATGGCAGTTCCCTGACAATAACCTTTAGAAGACATCTGAAGGCAGGGAATCTTTTTTTTTTTTAATGTGTAGTGTTTTATTATATTTTTATATATGTTGGAAGCCACCCAGAGTGACTGGGGCAACCCAGTCATGTGAGTGGGGTACAAATATGATGATGATGATGCAACCATGCTTCAATCCTGGGGCAGGACATAGAGAAGCAGCAAAAAAAAGAGGGGGGGTAATTCAGTTCTAGGCTGTATCAACAGAAGAATAGTATCCAGGTCAAGAGAAGTAAGAGAAGTAATAGTGCTTCTCTAGTCTGCCTTGGACAGATCCCACATGGAGTACTGTGTCCAGTTGTGAGCACCACAGTTTAAGGATATTGACAAGCTGGAGTGTGTGAAGAAGAGAAGGGTGGCCAAGATGATAATGGCCTTATGAGGAATGGTTAAGAATGTTGAGTATGTTAAGCCTGGAGAAGACAAGACTTAGAGGTGACATGATAACCTTCGTCCAATATCTGAAGGGCTGTGACAATGCAGCTGTCACACAAGCAGTAGAATGTAATTCCATGGGTGAGCACCGACCAACATATTTGCAACTGCATTCTGGGCCAACTTGAAGCTTCGGAAGAATCTGTAAAGGAAGTTCCCTGTAAAGCACATTGCAGGAATCCAACCTGAATGTAGCTAAGGTGTGTGTCATAGCAACCTTTTATCTCTGACATTCTTCCCCATAGGAAGAATGCTTTCATTTGTGATAGACGATCTCATGCTTGGGAAAGCAGGCAGCTCTTCTTCTTCTTCTTCTTCTTCTTCTTCTTCTTCTTCTTCTTCTTCTTCTTCTTCTTCTTCTTCTTCTTCTTCTTTTGGTACAATGCAGTCATAGGATTTATGCCTCGATCAAGGTCATTAATGTCAGGAGAGATTTACTTCTTTTTGCCAAAGGTGAGCCCAGCTGAACTGTCACCAGTCTACTTTTTGAAGAGCGGCAGGCAGAGACAACTTAGTTGACCTGCCTCAAATAGGGACTAGTGATACCACCAAATTAGACAATAATGAGCCCGCAACAACAAAAATTCTAAGCTTGTAGTACTGATATATATTCAAAGGAGACCCCTTTCATTCCATCTCTTTCTCAAAATTTAACTTGAGATTATTTTGAGTGTGTGTGCTGATTTTGTGCCCATACAGTGTGCATTCATCTGCTATGCACACTGGCAGCCACAGTTGGCACATGCTCAGATTGCTTTAACCCCTTACACTCAATTAAACTGTGTTTGATTGCTGAGATTTACTCAAGCTTTTTGCCAAATTGGAAAGGCAATTTGCAATACTACACCTTTGCTCCAAGTAATCAAATTTTGCAGAGAATTTCTAAAGTTTGAAAAGGTAGGTATGCCTCCCTAGCAAGGGTGTGCAGCATATAAATGGGAAGTTTAAAGCAATTCACAAGTCCAGCAGTTTATAAAAAAAATGAAGAGCATTGTCTCATCTTTCTTTACCGTAAGCCCTGCAATTCCCAAATGGCAGTGTGAGTTACATCCAATTAAGAACTTTGAAAAGTAGTCAACTTCAGGGGCAGATATTCTATGAATGAAGCTTCAGCTTCAGGGCCTGTTATCCCAGACCGGCCCCAGACTTGACTTTAGTCCACAATGCTTAAGAATTTTGGGTTTAGTAGACCCAATCCGAGTCACATTGATTTGAGTCAAATTGATTCATTTTTTTAAATATATATTTCAACAATCCCAAAGTTTGAGAGTCAGTAGCACAGACATTGTAACCATGCGGTGATCTGTGGTGGAACAACCCCACTGAAGAAGATAACAGTGGTTACCCAGACTTTGTTGCTGGTTGTGAAGGGGGCCCCATAACAATTCAAGCTTCAGGGCCCCCAGAGTGTAAGTCCACCACTAGTCAACTTATATGTGCTGCTCTCCGATCATTCTGATGGCTGTTGTTATTATGTTTATCACTGTTATAATTTATTTATTTACTACCTTCTAAATAACCAAGGCAATATACACTAAAGATAATTTTGAAAAAACAGATAAAAACACAAAACCAGCAAATACATTTAAAACCATACTAAGTAGACACTGGTGGTTCATAAAACCCCATTTATCCAGTTGGAAAAACTGTAGGCCTCTTATGCCCTTAAACTGGGTTAATTTTCATTTAAGATGAATGCATGGCAGCTGTAAGAAGTGTGTTCTGCTGCCACCACATGTTGACTGAGAGCAGGGGAAAGAAAATGTCCTACGAGGGGAGGTTGTATGACCGTGAGAGGGAGACTGGCATTTGTATCTTCTGGGACCTCAACCATGAACTCAGCCCTCTCTCCCTCCACTGCCCATCAGGTTTGCCAAAAAGTTTATAATACTAGTTAATTAAACAGGAATTGTGAAGTGTGTGTTAAATGATTCCTCTATTTTGAAATGTGTATTTTATATTGAAAGCTACTCTAGATGTTGAAATGTATATTGATGCATTTTTTTGTTTTAAATTTCCTTGATGGGTTTAAAAAATCACATAAATAAATAGCAACCCTTTATTTCAGAGTATCAATTTATTGTAGAGTAATTGCAGAATATCAATGAACAATATGGATAACCCTTGTTTCATAGTGTCTTGGAACGCAACAGACTAGAGATGGGAGCTCAGCCATTATCTTTCATTTTATAAATTTTGATCTAGTGACCCTAATTACCCCAACACTGGACTACTTAACACAGCTATAATGGGCAAATAATTGTTAACTGATTCACAAAAACAGCAATAATCAAGGCTTCAAAAAAGAGAAATGCTTTAAAAATCCATCAGTCATTTAATTAGCAAAAGGGGGGAAACAGTCAGGAAATACAGTCCGCTGCCTTTATTTTAATCTTGTGGGGTTCATCAGTGCTATCCACATAATGAAGGATTATGCATGGATCTACAGGTGTGCTTGAAAAGCATTTATCATTCAATATTCACATTTGTCTCGAAGAAACTGAGTCAATGGTGGTTTCTAGGTGGGCGTTAGTTGTGGAATCAGCATTCCTTGTACATCCAAGCTTATCACAGCATCCATGCACCATTGTTGACTTGCCAGATCATAAAAAAACCAAATTCAGACTCGACCTTTATGTGGAAAATGCAATAAGTTGGGGGGAAATTGCCAATGACCTGTTTCTGATATCTGAACAACAATGCTAAGTCCAGTCTGGAAGGACCCAATACTTAATGCTAGGTGAGATGTAAACCGTACAAACTGCCAATGGAATGAATGAGTGTGCTGTTGTTTCTTGTTTGTTTGTTTTTGTTTCTTAACCTTAAATGCTTTAGCAATTGAGCTCACTTCTGTAGCAGCCACCCGATAATCCCTAGTTTATTCTCTCAACTGGTCTGCTCCAGCTATGTGTACAAGGCTGTGACAAGCCTCAACATATAAATAGCTCTGTTTCCAGGGTTTTGGCTCCCAGAAGAAGTAAAGAATTGGTTTCTTTGTTTTGTTTTTTTTAAGCCAAGAAGAGATGCATTCTCCAGAGGGCCAGAGTTCAGATGCTGGCAAGGTCACAAATGCAGTGATTTCTTAAGTCTCCCCTTTCCCTGCTCCTCACTTGTCAGTGTCACAAGACCATTTGGATTTTGTGGCATGAATAAACATTTGCAGCTTCTAGACTCAATATAGCATTGGAATTAGGACAGAAGGGTTAGCCAGGCTGTGTCCTGTGATGGGAAGTACACAGAATTGATTGCAACCTATATAGGGGAGGGCAATGTGATGAGGCTTATATTGGAGTTACCATAATAATTTGCATGCATTATAGTGGTGATTAGGTGTAACCTACACCAGAAATACCCAATTTCAATGTAAACAAATAACCACTTAGAACAAAGCATATTGTTTAAGCAAATCTGTACATACATGCTCTGGGGAAAACATAATTACTCTGCATCTAAGATTATTAACTATCTTTTCCCCTCTCCTCCCCACTTTCTTTGTCTCTCCCCCACCCCTGCCCTTGGCAAAAACTGGAGCTCTAATTTAGCCTGGCCTGGAGCTGTCCAAGGTACCATTGGAGCCCAGCCTGACTTCTGTACAGCTAAGGCCATTTCTCAAAACTGAACAGTGGTTCTCTTGCTGGTGGTAGTCTGTGGAAATCCCTCTAAATGGGATGTTTTGTGGTGGGGTGCAAACACTGGCAGAGGAAGAGGAGTGGGGGGGCACACCGCCCTGGCAGTGCAATCCTGGCAGGGTGCCATCCCGGCTGCCCGCCTGCACCGGGCGCCCCGCCCCCGCTGGTGACACGCCACACCCCCAGTATGCATGCCACATCCCTGTGGGTGGCGCACCAGCCCCACCCTCTCCTGCTCTCCCCCCCCCCCCCGGTGCCAGAGCATGAAGCTCCGCCACTGGGTGCAAGTGGCTTTAGATTTGCAGGATCCAAAACCCCATGGAAACCATGAGAAACTTGCTCCTAAGGCTACTTAGCTGTGCCTGCTTGGAGCTGACAAGAAAAGCAGAAATCAATCCCTACCTTCTGACCTGGCCAGTCCCTACCTTCAGGTATGATGGTGAATTTGCTGCTTCATTCAGTTGCTCCCTGGATGGGTTTTGTATTGCTCTATTAGTTCTCCTCTTTGATCATACTTGCAGTCAGGCTGATAAAAGGGTAGGTTTTCTATCACTGCAAGCAACAAGGTAGCTACTGCATTGGTGGATGTTTGGAGCATGTTCATTCATTGCTAAAATTGACCTAAACTTTTAAAAATGGGCACTGTGCAATTCATTGTGTCTCCCAACATGTTGTGTCCTGAGGGCAGGGCATATATCATGTAAGTGTGACCTTTACAAATGCAAGTCTGACGGTTAGAAAAACAAACACCTTCAATCATTTGGGAGGAGGGGGAAAACTCATAGAAATTCTTGTTTGGAAAAAAAAAATAATCAAAATACAAATTATTGGGGACCCACAGTATGATTTACTGGGATCAAATCACACAATATTTACCAACTATGGGGTAGGGTATATTGGACCATGTATGATACATGGCAACTACTGAAATAGAGGGAGTATTGCACTCTTGCCTAGGTAATGCACTGACACCAGTGAGAAGTTCCCAAGCAGCTATTTAAGAAATAGCTGGAAAAAAGTGATCCAGTTTAGGACTGTCTCAAAAAGCAATCTGCCCCCACCCCCCTGCCAAGTATACACAGATTAGACTCAGAATTGGTGAGCATACTTCACTTCAGGAGATGAGGATCAAGTCAGTTCATATTGGACTCCTCAGTGATCAAATTCTCTGCCACCCCTCATTTGGCAACCACTGGAATTGGATGTTAGAGAGGACTCAAGAACCTAAGCATCTGTTTTTTAATACCTTCATTTCTCTTGCAAAAATCTTGCGGCAGGGGATTAATTTTGTCATGGGAAGTAAAATCCCATATGTATTTTTATTAGCACTGTTGCTTGCAGGACAAGGAATGAGTGTTTATTTTATACATCAGCTTGTAAAATTCCATGGCACTTTTTCTGAGCCATGTCCAATAGGCAAAGCATGGAATGCAAAGCCAGGCACTTTTAGATGCCATTGAATTCAATGGGAGATGGTTAAGCCTTTGCATAACACCTTCGTTGATATCAACAGGATGCAAAGCTGCTCACCTTTAGCTGGAATAAATATAAGAAGCCACTTTACACTAAGTCAGAACATCGGCCCATCTAGCTCAGCACTGTCTACACTGAACAACAGCTACTCTCCAGGATTCAGGCAAGGAACATACGCAGAGATGCCAGTAACTGAGCCTGGGACCTTCTGCATGGAAAGCGGGAGCCCTGCCCCTAAGCTTCCCATGGGCCACTTAGTGTATTTGTTGCCTACAGAAATCTCTACATAACAATATGTTTGGCATTGATCAATCAGTAGCACATTTCCTGATTAAATCCATTTGTTTTAGATAATAGAATCAGCCACATTTTGCAACCTTTCCCCATTCTCATGCCACCCAGGTGCATTATTTAACATTTCATACTTTCATATTCAAAGGATTTTGTTTAGCTGTTTGTTTGGCATGCAATATGTTCCTCCTAATATAAAATAATGGTTTCTTTCCCCCACCCCAAGACTTTCTTATAACCTGTGAATTTGATTTTTGTGAAGCCCTTCATAAAAATTTGAAGATGTGTGTATATTAACATACATTGATTTATTCACAGTGTTATATTACATATAAGCGAGGATCCTGTAATATCAAGAAAGGTTAAGGGAGCAGTAGAGCGTGGTATATTTTATTGACAGTTCCACCGAAATTGAGCCACCTTTATATTGAATTTGGAACACAGAAAAGAAATTAGCTGGTAAATAAGTCATGAGGTTTACCTCTGAATATGTGTGTACATCTGCACAGTGGCCATTGATAAGTATAATGGAACTTGGACAGAATTTCAAAAGGTGTGCTTTAAGCTTGTAGCTCTCCAAAGGGGTGTTAGTAGCTGCAGCAACATATTTATTCATGAATATTTGCTTGGGTTTGTACTAAAGTGCCTGCTTTCTGAGGTGTATAGCAATTCTGAAAGCCAAGGACAGTGATCAGAAGAGGAGGAGGAAGAATCAAGGAGAATTGAATAAGTGGTCTCTGGCTTGCAGCCGATGCTTTCTCAAATATAGAAAAGCACTGAAATGCATAGCAAAGGTTTATTAAACATTTCACTGTTTTGTATTTGACAAGCACTGTAAGCCAGAGGCCATTTAGCCCTAATGAAACATAATGAAGTTAGGGTTCTTTCATACCTTCTTCTTCTTCTTCGGCGATCACTCATAGCAGAGTAATATTATCTTCCATAAACATGGTTTTAACAGTGTCTGTAAGTGTCTGTGGAGGCCAGTTCTGGATCCACACGTCCTTCCACAGTGGAGACCTAGGTTTCCGGGCGGGAGTTGATCACAGTGAAGGTTTTCCAAGCATGCCTTCCTCTTAGCACGTTTCTCCCTTTCGTCCCGAGTGCGAGCTTCTTTGAGTCCCATGACACCTTTGTAAAGGCTATTCTCTAATTGGAGTGCTCGCAGGCTAGTGTTTTCCAGTTGTTTGTGTTTATGCTACATTACCGTCATCAAGACCCAGCATTGTGTGGCCAATGTCCTATGTGAAACATCAGCTATGAAAAGTAGCTACAAAGGTAGGAAGATACCCACCCCGTTGTTGCCAGCTCATTTGAATTGGGGAGCTTCCTCAAGCTTGGTTAGAGAAGCTTAGGGATTGCTCATCTTCCTTGGTCCTAAAAGCTTTCCTATGCCATACCTGTGTCAGTTGCTCAGAGGCTGCCTAATTCCCCAGATACGTACAAACCAGCTATTGTATGAGCTGTGGTTGCTACTGGAATGGGGGGGGGGGAATCAAATAAGACGCTTTGAGGGGTGATTGCAAAGGTACAAGGATCTTGCTTTACACAGTCCCAGTCAGATGTGAGCTTTTTAGATAAACAACTTTCAATCCATATATCAAAGCACTATGAAGTGGAACATTTGTAATCTAATTAAGATTGATAGTGAGATCACGTGTTACCAGACCAAACTGGTCTTGGATATCTATGAGACGAGTAAATTTAGCAAAAAGCTTTGGGTCAATCTTGAGATTTATTGATAAATAGCATCATTTTCTGACATTTCCCATTAACCTGCTAATATGTTGCAAATCACTACCAAAAAACAACAATTTAAAAAATACCCTGTGACATTTACAATAGCATGTACAAACGGTGTAATTATGATCTGATGAGAAGAGCTGCCGGGTGCCAAGTTATCTAACTTAGGACAGTTGCATTCGTATCACATCTGCTGTATAGATTTTTCCAGGCATTCTAATTGAAAGTTAGATCTTTATGGGAATAGGAAAGGGAATTAGTAAAACATTACAAAATTACACAAGACCTCTGATTTTCTCTTTCCTTCATTTCAGATTACATACAAGGCTGTTGGGTCCCTAGATCCCACCGCTGACCTGTCTAACCAAAGAGGGAAGGTCTTCAAACTAAGGAATGAAACTCATCATCTCTTTGTAGGGCTGTATCCAGGGACTACTTACTCATTTACCATCAAAGCCAGCACAGTGAAGGGCTTTGGACCCCCAATCACCACAAGGATTGCAACTAAAATTTCAGGTACTATACTGCGAAGAAAAGAGAGATTTCAGTTTTCACAGGGGTACAGACAGTGGGGTAGTCCTCTAGAAACTCAAAGCTCGGGTGTTGTATTCAACTGGGGATAATCTTGGGGAAATACAGGCTTTTAAGCCAATGTTGGTTATACTCAGAGTAGACCCACTGAAATAATTGACATTACTCACTTAGGTCCATTAATTTCAGCTGGTCTACTCTGAGCGCAAGTTGGATACAACACTCAGTTTCTTCGTATCTGCTCTAGCAGTGAAACTAGTGGTACAACAAACCATCTAGCACTGTCAAGGCTAACAAAGAACTAGTCTCAAAGGAAGCTCTTCAGCATTTGTGAAATGTGGTTTTTTCTCCCCCCAGTCAAGCACTGCTTCCTGGATCCATTTACCATAAGCCAGGGATTGCTCTTGAAAAGATGCAAATCATACACTCTATCACTGAGCTTTGTGCAATCTCAGTTTTCACCTGCGGAAGCTCCTAGTGGTAAATGTCTTTGAGATTTATGACTAAATTATACTAGTAGATGAAAAATGTTTGCATTTTCACCCAGCGAGGTGGCATAGTAATACTACCTCCCTAAACATTGGATATTATGAATTATAAGTGATTGCCATATAGAACTCATTGCGCAAAACCTTTTGCCCATCCCCAGCCACTTTCTGCTTAAAACATTTTGTGATTGGGGCTCATGGGTACTTTTCTTTTGGGGTGTAAATAAGAGCATGAATATTTCTTCCTGGCTACTAAGAGGGCTTAATCCTGGTTGTGGTCTGTGTAAAGTTCTGTTAATATCACTCCAAGCTGTGTTTAATATCATAGGTGGTTTGCTAAATTTATGGGGAATGGAGCCTTGTGGGTTCCCATTACATGGATCCCATACAGTAAGGGATGTAACTCTGAGGTGTGTTTAAAAGTCCAGCAAGTTTTAATTGAAGAACTACAAATTCCCTTAATTGTATCACTCTACTACTACAGTTTTACATTTATTGTACAAATATATATGTGGATAGAGGGGGAGAGATGGGTTTAAGAGATGGGTGAGTAGATCAGCCCCAAAGTTCTCCACAGATTGGCAGCCATAATCTGTTGGTGGGCAGACCACTCACTGGCATCTCTCAGAGTTTCCCTCCAAAGAATCCCAACATGGTGTTTCGATTCTCCCCAGTTTATCAAGCTGTTTGGGAATGTAGTACAGGAATTTACAGAATGGCAACATACTGGAGCCATTTGTTGGATAAAAGGCTCTGGCAAGAGATCAGTTGCAAGTCAAGATCTGAAATTGCAGGGAGAGCAGAATAATAAATAATTTTCTTCTGCATCCCTTAAAAGCATTATATAGGAAGCTGAGCAGAATTCAAGCAAAGAATTGCTTGGTTCCAAACCCCTTTCAATCACAGATGGGATCAACATCCAAGAGAGGATCCCGCTGGGGAAAGGGGAGAAGGCAATTTCTGTCTAACCCTGCTGAACTCAGTGCTGTTTTAGAGAGTCCCTCAGCCATCTAGAACAGATTTGTAGGGTGCACAACAAGGGACTTAGTGGGAAGGGAGACTTGGCAGATGTAGATATGAGTGTTCTGTGAGTAGCAATCTGTTTGGGGGAGACTTCTCACAGTGGGAGCCAGCGGCGGAGCGAGCCAATTGGGTGCCTGGGGTGGTGTGTGTGCCAGCTGCCCGTGGGGCGGGGCAAGCCGGGACAGGATGCTCCGTGGAGCCTCCGAGGAGTCTGCCTGCCTCTCCCACTCAGCCGCCCTACAGCTGAGGGGGAGGCAGCGGGCAGGCCATTTGACACAGCACAGAGCCAGGAGAGGCATGTGGCTTGGACGCACTGCAGGCCCCATGGTGAGTGCCACCCAGCATTTTGTCACCCCCCTTAGTGGTGACACCCAGGGCGGACCACCCCTACCGCACCCTCCTTCCTTCACTGCTGGTGGGGGCAAACTTGGGATCCCAGTCATTTTCCCTTGGAACTTTAAACATATCCAAAGCTATACTAAGGTGTCCTACAGTACTAAGGTTGAAGTCAAGAGTGGCTAAGAATAGCTTAATGTCCAGCTCTTCCTAATTGCTTTAAAATAGCAATCAAGTGCCCAGGTCATTGCCATCCAAGAATTAAAATTGCAGTGTCGATTCTCAAATGTCAATGTACCGTGACTAGCTTCAAATCTCATGGCATGAAAGAGATCATATTTAACCCATGGATCTCCCCTCTACTCCACAGCACCATCAATGCCTGAATATGATGCAGACACTCCTCTGAATGAAACAGAGACAACCATCACAGTCTTGCTGAAACCTGCACAGTCTCGTGGGGCACCTGTCAGGTAACATGCTCTTTTCTTCTCAGCTCTCTCTTCTCCCTTCTTTTACAAACATTCAACAATACATGCTTTTTTATATTAAAACATGGCTTATTTTAATTCCACATTTTAGTTTTCAGTGTGGCTAACAGGAATTGCAATGATTTTTTAAAATTAAAAAAAATAGAAACAACAAAAAACCACTAATAATAAAAAGCAAAGACGCAGAGTAAAGCAGAAAGCAAAGGTAGAAACACAATAAATCGTCCATGAAAAGCTTGAAAGAATAATGTAGCAAATGTCCTTCAGGAAAGGATAGGCAAACTAAGGGCAGTTCTGTTTCTTCTGGACTTCCTGGACATTGTGTTTCAGAAGATGGAAAATTCTGTTTTGGAGGCATTTGTTTAGCTCTGAGTAAAAATTTGTGCCCAGTTTGTGGACAAAAAACTGACTCCCCACTACCACCAAAAGTGTATGTGGGAGGAACCACTTACTATAAATATATGTGGAACCCTATTTTACAAACTGAGAGTTTGAAGAATGTGTCCTGTCTAAAATGTTCTGAGCTAGGCAAATCTTCATTCTGAACCACATAATCAACAAGAAGGTTCAGAGAGTACACTAATCTGCACTGGTGCTTTTACTAACCATACTTAGCACCAACAGTTTGTAATTATGGATAGCTACTTAGGTATGTGTGGGACGCGGGTGGCGCTGTGGGTTAAAGCCTCAGTGCCTAGGACTTGCTGATCATCAGGTCGGCGGTTCGAATCCCCGCAGCGGGGTGCGCTCCCGTTGCTCGGTCCCAGCGCCTGCCAACCTAGCAGTTCGAAAGCACCCCCAGGTGCAAGTAGATAAATAGGGACCGCTTACTAGCGGGAAGGTAAACGGCGTTTCCGTGTGCTGCGCTGGCTCGCCAGATGCAGCTTTGTCACGCTGGCCACGTGACCCGGAAGTGTCTCCGGACAGCGCTGGCCCCCGGCCTCTTGAGTGAGATGGGCGCACAACCCTAGAGTCTGTCAAGACTGGCCCGTACGGGCAGGGGTACCTTTACCTTTACCTTTACTTAGGTATGTATGCCTAAGGACTTCAGTATTTCCAGTGGATATTTTGAACTTTCTGTGAACAGTAGATCCCCATACCATAGCCAATATTTGTATATGTTGTTTCCAACATATGTTGTCAAATTCCAGTTTCTGTCAGTTACAGCCATCATGGCCAGTAGTTAGGGGTGGAGGGAGAAATACATAAAAATGTCTGCAGGGCACCAGGTTGGAGAATGCTGGAATATAAAAATATACTTCTTTTTTGTTGTTTAGTATATAGGAGGGGAAACTTGTAGCTTTATTAAAAGTAATATTCTCTTGTATTCTAGATACAGTACTGTATAGCAAATGTAACTTTAGCTGACTTTGAGTGATTTTAGAAAGATATTGAAAAAGAGAAAATTCCAAAATAAAAAAAATTAACAATGTTTTTTTCATATTTCATTTTACCACCTGCTGTCATAAGTGTTGCTATTTTCTTTCTTTTTTATTGAACAATCTTTACACTCTTCACTTTTTTAAAAAGTCTAATTTACCACACTTTTCCTATATTCAATAAATGTCTCTGTGGAAAAATGAGGCCATTATGAAAACCTTTCTGAGAATACACACACACACACGGACACACACACAATAATTATTATTTGACTTATTATTCTACTTATACAGAGGTAATTGAAATGTCACAAATATTATATACATTATTTCCAGAGTCTGATATTTCTATTACATTAATAATATTTTCCTCACATATAGGATACAGGTTCTTTTGAAAAGTTAACCAGGGTCATGGAAGACTTTTCTTTCCTCAACCCCTACAAAAGTTTGCATAGACCTGAAAATACACCTCTAAGGAAGGGAATGCTGTAAATAGTTTTGGTTCTGTGGTGATGGTGGTGTAATCTATAATTTTGCAATTATAAAGTACCTAAAATTAACCAAACACAGTATGTATATTCATTTGGTAATTTCCAAGGTGGCTTCAAAGTAGTAAACAAGTGTAAAAACAATTACAAACACACACAATTAAATACACAATAAAGCAAATTTTCAAAACATTGAAATAAACTACCACAATTAAAATGTACAATAAAACATGCTGTCAAAACAGCACAACAATAAAAACCAGTTACAATATTAGTTAGAAAAATTAAAACAGGGAATTCGAGACAGGGAATCAGGGAGATGCTTATTTAAACAGGTGTGTCTTCAAGATAATTTGACATAGAGGTGAAAAAACAGTATGAACCAGCAGAATGCCATCATCTCTAGCTAACAGGGTCAGTGGTCAGGGATGATGGGAACTGTAATATTATTATTATTATTATTATTATTATTATTATTATTATTATTATTATTTAAATCCCGCCCTCCCCAGCCGAAGCCGGGCTCAGGGCGGCTAACAACAATAAAACAGTACAAAAGTACAACACAAGCAATACTCTAAAATCATTCATTATAAAATTAATTCCCAAACATCTGGAGGGCCAGAGTTTGCCTGTGCCTGCTCTAGTAGGTAAGTGTCAGGCAGACTTACAGAGAGCCCCTACTTGAAAGTCTATGACAGGGGCTAATAGCACAATAAAAAGTCATTTTTGTATCAGACCTAGATTTTCAACAGCCTGACTTCCAATGAAAAACATATCCATTTGCTTCAGAACACCAGGTACATTTTTGAAAACTGACTTGGTGCCTTCCCTGGTTTGGACGCAAATGCACTTTAACAAGAATTTCACTGGCAGAAAACTCTAGCTTATAATTGCCATATAAACCCAGCTCACAAACTCCCATTCCACCGTGCCACTATCTATTATATATGGTAGTAGCATCAAGTATCTTGTGCCTAAATGTTCTGAATGCATAATGAACAATCCAAGGAGTATGAAACTCCTGTTAAGTAATATTTTGGAGGCAAGTTCATTATCTCCAAGGTAATGTTAGTGTCAGATGTTGATCTTCTAGCTGCTGCTGTAGATCAGCTCAAGAAGTAAGCTAAGAATCATTGCATTGTTGAGATTTCTATGCAAAATGAAATTGATATTCACCACTGATGAGGCATGCAAGGAAGAGCTTAGTGCCAGAGCAGGTTCATCTTACAGCTTTCCATTAATTTTGAATGACTTCTTCATTCTCTGTTTGTCTTCTCTGGGGGGGGGGGGTGTACATTTGCTCTATACAACCATTAAACAAATACAGGGGAAATATGTTTACAGAGAATGGGTAGAGAATAGGTAACATAAAGGTACAGGTGGAAAAGGACAACGTGAATTTTCTCTTGTTCTGCATACATCTGTTGCCGTCGATCTGTCGCATACTGATATCACTCAAAAGTAGAATCCAGAGCACAGCTATGTGGTTATACTGAGATTGAATTCCCATAGTGGCAAGGGGCAGCTGGACACAGAAGGCCTGGCCTGACCAGATGACCCTCCGGGAAAAATTAAGGTGCCCTAGGATGACCTGCAGGACACGGGTGGCGCTGTGGGTTAAACCACAGAGCCTAGGACTTGCTGATCAGAAGGTCAGTGGTTTGAATCCCTGTGACGGTGTGCAGTGGCGTAGCGTGGGTTGTCAGCACCCGGGGCAAGGCAAGTAATTTGCGCCCCCTAACCCGTGGATTTGCGCCCCCTAACCCTAACCCCCAGATGTTGCGCCCGCTCGCCCCGTTTCTGGCGTGGCCAAAGAGTAAACGGCAATCCACCGCCTACCTCTCGCCGCCTACCACTTCAGGAGGGCGTCAGGATGCGAAGCCATCGGAGGCGCCTCTGGTCACTCCCCCTGCAGGGAGAGTCAAGCAGGACCCCGCGCACCCCGCCCCCTAAAGCCTTTCCACGCTCGGTAAGGTTGGCCAGAGCAGCGCCCCCGCTCCATCCCCCCTCCCCAACGCAGGACACGTTTCCCTTCTCCAAAGAGGCAGCTCCCTGCCACCTTCTTGATCGCACGTCTCTCCACCCCCGCCGCAGGCACGCAGAGTGCGCCGCCCCTGATCCCCAATTTTGGCCTAAGCTGAAAAGGGCACATTGGATCACCCCTCGTCCTGGGGCCCAGCTGAGCCCCGGGGTGCCCCCACTGCCGTCGGCAGGATGAAGCCTTTGGAGAAATTTCTGAAGAAGCAGGGGTCTCACTTGGCTGCCCGGGCTGGCCCCGGGAGTTGTGGGCAGCTGCCTC
This sequence comes from Podarcis erhardii, assembly GCF_964252035.2. Classification (NCBI taxonomy): domain Eukaryota; kingdom Metazoa; phylum Chordata; class Lepidosauria; order Squamata; family Lacertidae; genus Podarcis; species Podarcis erhardii. The sequence continues at coordinate 27,014,089 of NC_138510.1, forward strand.
GCAGGCAAAGTGTCTCCAAGATCCTGCTGCCCGGATTCCTCAAGGAGCCCCCTGAGGAGCCCCCCGAAGGAGGCACGGACACTGCTGGCGATGGGCAATGGCTGGAGCTGCGCCCCCCCCGATTCCTCTCTGCGCTCCCCAACGTCCTTCTCCTCCGAGGAGCTGTCCCCAGGCGGTGGCAGAGGAGGCGAAACCCAGCTCAGCCGGCGTAAATCCCCTTTGGAGAGAGAGAGGGGTGGAGATTCTTCCCTCCCCACCTCTGCGCCCAGCAAAGCGAGGCGCGTGCCCTTGGCCCCCGCAGGGCTTTCCCCAAGCCGACGAAGCGTCCCGGCTTGCAATCTGAATCTCTCCTGTTTCCTCCGCCAGCCCGCAGCCTCTGCCTCGTCTCCTTCGCCTTTGCCACTCCGTGCGCCCTGCGCGCGCGCGCCCTATTCGCCAGGCTGCTGCTGCTGCCGCTGCAAGCGGGAGTGAGCCAGGTAGGGGCAGAGAGCTGCGAGTGCGCCCCCCAAAATGTTGCGCCCGGTGCGGCTGGCACCCCCTGCACCCCCCACGCTACGCCACTGACGGTGTGAACACCCATTGCTCAGTCCCAGCTCCTGCCAACCTAGCAGTTCGATACCATATCAAAGTGCAAGTAGATAAATAGGTACCGCTCCAGCGGGAAGGTAAACGTCATTTCCGTGCACTGCTCTGGTTCACCAGAAGCGGCTTAGTCATGCTAGCCACATGACCCGGAAGCTGTACACCGGCTCCCTCGGCCAATAAAGCAAGATGAGGGCCGCAATCCCAGAGTTGGTCACAACTGGACCCCATTGCCAGCTGCCGCCACTACAGGATGGCTGCAGCCTTTATACGCTGTACCACACCTAGCCTGGAGTTCTTGTCAGATCTCACATCTTCCCACAGTATCTTATAAGAGTTTGTTTAGGACAGGCATCCCCAAACTTGGCCCTCCAGATGTTTTGGGACTACAATTCCCATCATCCCTGACCACTGGTCCTGTTAGCTAGGGATGATGGGAGTTGTAGTCCGAAAACATTTGGACGGCCAAGTTTGGGGGTGCCTGGTCTAGGGGGAGGGGGTTGATCCAGGGGGAGGGGGTGGATTCCATGATCCAGAGCTGCCATGTCATTGGGCCATGCAGCAGTGATTTGCTGTGTACAAGCACTTTGATTCTCACCCACTCCTAATTGTGTCATGTAGGCATATGGTTTGTTTCCTCTAAGCCTTGGATTCTACTCATGGTTTGGAGAGAAACAAACCAGGAACACAGCTATGACTCTGACTTGTTTCGTCTCCCATCCAGCACATTCAGCAGCACGAGAGAAGCAAAATGCTTTTGTGAATTAAACCATAGTTTGCTTATGAGCTATGATTTTTTGTTATGTGCAACTGGGCCATTGGCTATTTTGTAGCCTGTTTACTGAATCTGAAGAAATTGCTTTCGAGGTTTTCACTATCTGCTTGGATTTTCACCATCCTGAAAAGTGTGGTCCCATCTCACAGTAAATTTGTCTTCTGCACTGCTCACCCCTGACTCCTGATCATTTACGAAAAAAATTGCTGTGGGATACCACAGCAGATTCTTTAGATCAGGTTGAGAGCCAAGTCTCTGATTAGACAGAGAGTTAACTCTGTGCATCTTTTCAATGCTTATATCCAAGCCACCTGGTTCACAGTGTACCTAGATACATTTGCACCTCAATACAAAGAAAGGGGAGATGACTCAGCTCCACTTCTGCTGCTGTAGACTGAGGCATTTCAGGACTTAATTATACCACAGGTATATAAATTACGGAAACATGTTAATGTTCCCATGATTAAAATTATAGAGGGCCTAATTGAAAAAGCATAAACTGAATTGAAGAATTCCTAATTATAGTTTGCTTTGCAGTGTTAATTTTCCACCATAATGAATGCATAATTTCTTGGAACTAGAAAAGGGGGCTGCTGCATTAATGCGTGGGCTGCAGATGGAATGAGGGGATTATCATAAATGCACAGCAAAGATACAAAGGAAACCACAGCGGCAATTATGGCATTTCAACCAAGAATTCTTCAATAGTTCCCCTAAAAGCAAAAGCAAGACTTCCAAGAAAGCATGGGATGGGCTCCACATATACAATACCAAATCTAAATTTGAGGATTTTTATATTTGCCTGTCTATTCTGCACCCCAAACCATGTGGCCCCTTTGGTAGAAAAATTGAAGATAAAATATTTCAGAAAAATCATTGAATGTTTATAGGAGAGGTTAAGAATGTATTCACATATATAAATGGCAGAGTTTTTATATTTGTCTTTCTACTTTTGGAAGCGCATGATTTAGGTAGGCAAATTAAAAATATATAGAACAGAGCTTGGGGGGAGTTTCAGTTAGTCTTTGTTTCATAAAAGGCTCTCTTGGTTTTGTTGCAACAGACTAAGTTGGCTACCCCTCTGAAGATCATTCCAATTTCATTTGTAAGCAGGGCCCTTGCTCCAGTATTGGGAGCTGGCCTGTACTAATGTGCAATCAGTTGGGGGGGGTGTCTTATACAAAATACATATGCTATACAAATGGGAGGGGCAGAAATTTAGTAGGGTCATATGCTCCACTCTAAATCTTCTGATCTTCCTTACAGCTCTTAATGTTGATCCTACGCCCATTGTATAGGTGGTCATCCCCTTGGTCTTTTGAAATTGTAGAGTCTCCATACTAACAATGCTTTATTCCATTGGCGTGAATTACCTTTTGCCACATGCCCTGCATATGTCTAGTTTAGCTTTGCAGCTTTTTCCACTACATCTGTAACTACATATCCACTTTGTAACATACCACAGGTAATATGCACATATTGGACACCTTAGCTTTCAAATCTAAGGAAATCTTTTTCATTATAAAGCTTGAGTTTCCCCAAGGCTGTTCATGATTGTGTTATTCTCCTCTTTGTTTCTAATAATATAGCTGTTGTTGCTGTTGCTGCTACTGTTGTTGTTGTTGTTGTTGCTGCTGCTGCTGTTGTTAATTTATATCCCTCACCCTCATCCAAAGAAGTCCAGGGCAGCAATATTACTGTTACTATTGTGACAGAATAACATTCATTGAAATCAGGTTGTTTAGGCTGATATGGTGTTTGCTTTTTCTTCAAAATACCATATATTTGACACCTCTACCTATGAGCTTTGCACATGCAGGATAAGTTCTGGAATTTCCGCAGTTGCTATAAGCCACAGTGGTTTCTTTCAGACAACTTGGCTAGAGCATCTCCGGTCTCTGCTGAGTATTTGTTCTGATTTGTTTGTGGGCAGGTTACACAACAATATGCACTCGACAATTACAATTCATCCTGATTTGCTTGGGTAATAGTTGCGCACCTTCCCATTAATTATTCTTTCATTCCAAACTTTTTTGCGCATTTCCCTGTCACTTTCCTAACTGCAAATGTCTATGTATGTGTATGTATGTTTAAGTGGATTGGTCACACCCAGGCAATAGAGCATTTTAATGGTGCAAACCTCAATTTCTGGTCCTGCAAAATACTGACAATCTGGACGCGGCCAGTGTTTTGTCAAAATATGTCATCTACAAAATGTTTTGGGAGATAATGTGAGCTTTGTCCCACATTCCTGGTAATGCAGGCTATGTGAACACAATTTAACATGCTGTATGGATGATAAACTCCAGTGTAACATTTTCATGCATATTGATCCATATGAATCATAACATAAAGCAGCCTCAGAGGTTTTAGTGTGTTGCATACATATCAGCTCTTGTCCTTGGATCTTTCCTTGTCACTCTGAAATAAAGCATTGGGTACCAAAAAAAAAAAAAAACCGACTAGAAGATCACAGCCAACAAAAATCTGCTTAATGCTCAATGACATGAGCACCTTTTGGTTGCTCTATTTTGCAAATCAAATGAATAACAGGTGGTTCACAAGGGGAAAGGCACCTCTAAATCCACTAACATAGCTCCTCTCACAGCAGGTCGTAGCTGTAGACAGTCATTATCTTTAATCTGCCAGCAAGGAGTAACATCGAACTGGAATGATAGGGGCCATGGAGGCAGCAGCTATTATGCCTAATCTGTGTTACAAGGCAGGTCAGGTTTATGGAGAAGACTGTGATGTTAGAACATGCAAACTTGAGATGTCCGCTGCTGCTTCTCAGTTCTCTCCAGGTGATTTTGATGTAGAAAAGTGGAGCAGGGAATTTTATGCTACACTATAAACATGTATTTTATGAAAAGCTATATAATTTCACTCACCTCGTGTGTGCCGTACACAGGTTCAGGTAAAATGAATGTGTAGAGAGAAAGGTGAGTATTAAATTCACCGCCCCTGCTTCAATTGATTTCAGGTGATTTCCCCATTCTGCTTCAGCCCTGTATGACACAACCTACAATGTTCCCCAGGTCACCCCAACATTGTGCAAAAGCTTTCAGGGGGTTGTGGGAAGAGAAGGGAAATGTCTGCTCTCTGAGTTGCCTTCTGCTTGCACAACACCGACTACACTTTATTTTGTTTTGAGTTTTTATTTCCTAATTTTACCTGATCCTAATTTTCATTGCCCCGTTGAGCTGCACTATTAATTTATTATGATAAATTTACTTGGGGTTGACTTGACTGTACACATTTCTCCGAAAGGGATTACACATCCCACTTTGTCTGCTTGAAATCCTTGAGTAGATTGATCAAAGATAGCAAAAGAATTAGAAAATTGCATGAATGCAAATTACTCTGAATACTTTGCCACAATTTTAGAAATAGGCATTTGAATAGCATTTCTGAGCATCTCAGCAAAATGGTTGTTGCATTTATAACTAGATTTCTGACATAATCCAGGTTTTGAAAACCACAAAGTTCTTTATGATTACCTGTATAAAAATCTCCTTTAGTTTGAAAGCTTTTTGTCTGATTCTTTATGGATTAATTTTATTCTTGAGAGGAATCAAGGTTGTTGGGATTAGAAGAGTGTTTGTATAAAGGAGGGAGTTGCAGATCTCCCCTGAGGAATATATGCTTTAAAAACAAATTTTGAGCACTTTTTCTCCCAGACACTTCTGTTTTAACTCCAAATTGGGCTCTTTTAGTTTTTAATGTGTTCTCAGTGGCTCCATCATGCAATTTATTTCATCGTTTTTAAGAATGCTACATGACTAATTGAACAGTTATATCTTAAAAGTCTAAGCCACCCTCTGAAGACTAAGAGTTTGTAAACTCTGTCGAGGTTTCTTTGAAAGGGACTTCAGTTTCATAAGTTTGCCCTGCAGGCTGCTTAACTTTCAGAACCAAAGTAATTTGTCCAGTTTGAAGGATTATAATGTTGGAGTATTCCTTACAAGTGGGAAGCCAAAACTCATTTTGTAAAACATTATTTAATTGGAATTGTTGTTTGTACTGCATGCATTGGCCTGTTTCAGAGTGGCAAGGATATGCACATTAGCAGGGAATGTTTTTGGAGTAATTGTACTTGACTCCTTGGTAATTAAAGGTAAAGGGACCCCTGACCATTAAGTCCAGTTGCAGATGACTCTGGGGTTGGGGCACTCATCTCGCTTTCCTGGCCAAGGGAGCGGGTCTTTGTCCGAACCAGAGCAGCGCACGGAAAGGCCGTTTACCTTCCTGCCGGAGCGGTACTTATTTATCTGCTTGCACTTGCTTTCGAACTGCTAGGGGGGCAGGAGCTGGGACTGAGCAATGGGAGCTCACCCCATTGTGGGGATTCGAACCGCCAAACCTTCGGATCGGAAAGCCCTAGGCTCAGTGGTTTAGACCACAGCACCACCCGCACCCCTTGATAATTAGGACCTGTTAAAAACAGGTTGTGTCTGAGCAACACATTAAACCAGAGTATAGAATGACATAAAGAAGCCTAGGGAGGCAATGGGCTCTTGTGGAGGATTCAGCTATCATGGTTACTAGTTATGATAGCCCTGTTACCGCCATTAACAGAGTCAGCATGCCTTTGAGTTGCTGGGAATCACAAGTAGGAGAGGATGATCTTGCTCATGACTTTGTTGATGGGCATTTAGGCATTTAGCTAGCCACTGTAAGAACAGAATGGGCTATTCAGAAGGTCTCTTGCATTTTCTCATCACTGCTTTTATTATTATTTTAGCTTGCCTTAAAAAAACCATTTTTTTTTAGAAGAGTATGTCACAGAATCATAAAAAGGAGACAATGATTGTTCCAACAAGTGAGCTAAATGTTCGGATTCTTTTTCTTGCTTTAGCTGCCATCCATTGTTTCCTACAATAACACTGGCGAGACATTACTCGAAATGTTTTGGGCCCGTCTTCCTGCCACAACAAGCTTCTGAAAGCAGCTAGAATGATGGGCTACTGGCTGTTCCCAGGCCTTCCATCGATCTTTCCTGTCTAATGAGACAAAGAGCCAGCCTCATATAGACAGCTGAGGGCAGCATATATGAATACTCTGATGAGAAGAGAAGCGACTTGCAGTGATACCTTTCTCTTTGTCAAATGGGCGACTAGTGTTAAGACTCAAGTATGTCTGCCTCCGCTGCCAAGTCTGAGAGCTGTAGGAATGACAGAGGGAACAAGACACTCTGTGGCTACATTCACATGGCAGTTTATTCTGATTTCCTGTCATTTCTCTAACTTAATTTCTACAGTATAGTTGAACTTTTACACAGTGTAAAAGCTACTTCCAGAAATATAACAGAATATTGTGCAAGTTGTTGTTGCTGTTGTGGTGGTGGTGTGTGCTGTGTCTTTCTGCTGTAAAATATGTATTGGCCCAAATGTAAAATCACATTATCTTTTTGCATTCTCTGATGTATTAATAACACTCACATCTGACGAAGCAAAGTACTGTAACAGACACGCATACTGTATGTGCTTTGATGTGAAATTGCTCTAAAACTGATGGGTGGTCTTTTGAAACTTGACATGACTGCTTACCTTTTTATAGTTGTGTTATTGAATAATTACACTATTTGCTGGCAACATGCTATAGTTAATAAAAGTTAATTTGAGTTATTTTTTTTTATAGCTACTGGCTTGTCTGCACTGGCAACTTGCCTCTGGCTTACTGCTGGAGCTATCGCTCATATCATGTTTTACTACTGATCTTTTGTAAGCCATTCTGTGAGCATTTTTGGTTACAGAGCAGGGTAGAAATCCTTCACATAAATAAATGATTATCACTGTGGGGTTTGCACTTCGTGAGCAGTAGTTTGGTTGTAATTTGATCAGTTTACTAGTGCTTCTTTTGAGATTAGAAATACTGTCCAATTACATTCAGCATTCATTATTGGGATGTGCTTTGGCAGAACATGTCCTAGGCTTTCAGGTGAGTGCACCATGTTTCTAGACTATGACATCACATCGCATCACATCACATCCTGGCTGTGACATCTTAGCACATCAAACCCGACAAGCCACACTTCTGTTGTGATTCACCCCCTTGGACTTGGGGTATGGAAGCTGGTTTAAACATTTTTATTTTTATTTATTTTGCTCCTTTGCCTTTTACTTTGACATGTTTCATCCCTATAACTCCAGCCATGCTTCTGGTGCTTTAGGAAAACTAGGAATGTGCTGTTGCCTCCACCCTGTTAGACTTACACAAGTATGGGGGCGTGGACTTCCATCTGATTTGAGATTTTTCTATATGCAGATATTTGATTATTATTTAGATTAACATTTTAATTTCATGTACTTAAAAAATTTATTTACTGGATTGGGAATTCTTGGTTTACTCAAACAGAGTCTTTTTTTGTGAAGCATTTTGCTTTGATTACTCACATGGCCCGTTCATCCTCAACTTGTTGAATGGAGCTGTTCTTTCTCTCTCTTTCAGTGTTTATCAGCTTGTTGTGAAAGAAGAGAGGCCACAGAAGTCACGAAGAGCTGCTGACATCATTGAGTGTTTCTCTGTTCCAGTGAGCTACAAAAATGCTTCAAATCTCGACTCTCCGCATTACTTTGCAGCCGAGTTGAAACCAGTCAACCTTCCTGTCACACAGCCCTTCACGGTGGGAGACAACAAAACTTATAACGGCTACTGGAATGCTCCACTTTCACCACTGAAAAGCTACAGTATTTATTTCCAGGCACTCAGTAAAGCAAATGGGGTAAGTGTTTAACTTTCTGGCTTCAGCCAGCCTCGTAATCATCTCTGGCCTGGCTGGGATGAACTCAGTTCCATCCAACATTTTGTTAAGAATAAACCCTCTGGATTTCTAAAATAACATATCGGATGAAAACCTTATAACACTATTAGTCTTTAAGGTGCTGCAAGGCTGCAGTCATATTTGCACCATAGATAGGAAGTGCATGGCTTCCCTCAAAGTATCCTGGGAACTGTAGTTTATCTCTGACAGAGCAGTAATTCCAAGTACAGTGGTACCTCAAGTTAAGTACTTAATTCATTCCGGAGGTCCGTTCTTAACCTGAAACTGTTCTTAACCTGAAGCACCACTTTAGCTAATGGGGCTGCCGGAGCATGATTTCTGTTCTCATCCTGAAGCAAAGTTCTTAACCTGAGGTACTATTTCTGGGTTAGCGGAGTCTGTAACCTGAAGCGTATGTAACCCCAAGTACCACTATACCTTAGTAAACTACAGTCCCCATGATCTTTTGTGGGAAGCCATGTGATTTCAGTGTGCTTTAGATGTATGATGTGGATATGATCTCCTTGTGTTTATCCTCTGACCCTTTCCTGGCTCCTATTCCCCATTGCCATATATTCCAATTGACATTGGTTCTTCTACGAAGTTAAGAAAAGCTTGCATAAGCCTAAAATATCTGATGACAACTGATTTAGGCCATGCAACAAGAGAGGAGGAGTGGCGACTTACACAGTTCGGCACCCCGCACTACTGAATCATAATTGCGAGGCTGCAGTTCAAACCTCCTGCTTCAAGGAATACTGTTTGAAAATAATGAATGCCTACACTTTTAATATGATGTAATCTTCTGCATCTATATCTGCCAGGATAGTCCATTTGCCAGTGTGTACCCCAGCCTTTTGGATTTGTTTAGAGCAATTATGTAATATGCAGTTCAGCTTCAAACAAGAATTAGTGGAGCAACGAATGTAGAAAGTTACCATGGTTTCGTCAAGCAGCATTGTTTGCGTTCGGTATATTTGTGAGGGTGGGGTGGATCTGTGTGGGAAATTAATTTGGGACAATTGACTTGTTTTGGTAAAAGAAGCTGATTGTATTTCTCCTTCTCTGACAAGTAAGAAACTTGGCTTAGAATTTTGTTTTGTTGTTTTCCTTTTTATCAAACTCTGACTCATTTCAGTTAAGCATCTGGCTTTTGGCAAGCCCAAGGAGCAAAATTCACACCATTCAGAAAACAGGTGCTTTGTATAACAAAGCCAAAGAATATTCTGTTTCACACATGTTCTATTTAGATTACCTTCTGGGAGAAACACCAGATAGCCCAGCTCCCTCATAACAGCCCGCAAGAAGAACTCAAATGAGCGTCTGTCTTATCCTACACCCAAATATATGCGCATACACACAAATATAGTGTTGCATAACAAAAGGCAAGAGAACTTGTGATCTAAATCAGCTGCAGTTTACCACATTTGTTATATAACTGGCTATTAATTGTGCTGTTTTTCAGTGCAGCCCTCACAGCTAATGGTAACAGAGATAATGAGAACTTGGAACTGAGCTCCCTTTGCTACAAAGTGTAACAGTGAAAAAAATCTTACACTACTGTTATTGCTGTTTAATCCAGTAGCTTTTAAAGTGCTCAGTTAATTTATTTCAAATAAAATTTTAGCAAAGGTTTAGAATAAAACAAAAATTTAAACCCCCCCCCCAATATTTGTACACCTTTTCCATTTCCCATTGGACACCTGTAGAATAACACATGACTAAATTATAGTTTGTGGAGTTGCCAAATTTGGAATTGGTGGATTCTTCTTATTTATGTATGTATTGTTAAAACATTTTGTGCTTTTGAAAGCCTGGTCAAAAAGGTTCACCACGCCTGTAGTTAGTGACTGTGATGAGCAGAGATAGTGTGGGACAAGAGTAGCCAATATAACCAATGCAGTGATAGACAACAGTTCCCATCTTCTCTGAACACGGCCAGGGGCGCCGACTTATAAAAAATATGGGGGGGGGGGCGGGGGCCCATACCGACTTATAAAAAATATTGGGGGGGGCCAAGACCTCCAAACCGCTGCTGCTGGGGGAACGAAAGGGGTGAGCCCCGGGCTGCCCCGACCTTAAGTGAACCTGTGAGGGCCCGCCCTTTGCGGCAGCCGATTGGCTGCCGCCGTGGGCGGTGAATATTGATGAGCTAGGGGGAATCCCCGCTTCTCGCGGGGCTGCCGCCAGCCCCGCAAGATTGTTGATGGGTCGAGAGCCCGCAACCCCACCCCCTCTCTAGATCGGGAGTGGCTTTGTTTTAACTCATTACTGAATGTATTTTAAAAGGTAACTATCGTCAAACAAGGAAAATAAAAAATACCAACATAATTTTGTGATTTTACAAAGCATAATATAACTAATAATTTTCTTAAATTATTGGGGGGGCAGAGCCCTCCAAACGAATTTTTGAGGGGGCTCGGGCCCCCTCAGGCCCCATGGAGTCGGCGCCTATGAACACGGCCTAAGTTTGCGAGGGCTTATGATAATAGAAAGAAGGGTCCAGAGCTCTGAGCACCAAAAGTCTTCTTCCAGGATGTTTTATCAAATATTCCACTACTCAACAGCCATCTTTTGCTGATTCTTAGTTGCCTGTTGGAAGCGCTCTCTCTCTCTCTCTCTCTCTCTCACACACACACACACACACACACTCGAACGAAAAAGACAAAAAACAGAAAACCTATCTCCAGATGTTAAAGAGTATTGCACTTTTTCTTAATGCCCAGTGTGGTTTTGGCCAGAACAGGCCTTTCTTGAGGGCTTTTCTGTTGGAGGGCTAGTCATTATTCCCCAGTTCTGAGACTGATAAATTAGTGGGAAAATTTTCAGTTGCTAACGTGGAGGTCTAAAATATTCCTAAAGCTTGCACAAGTAGTGCTTTAGGGGGAAGAAATCATCAACATCCATGCCATGAGATATAGAGGTATCTTTTTATCTAATCCAGCCCATGGAGAACATATTTGCCATAAGAGGGTGTTATTGAAACTGAACAATATTTTCGTCTTTTGAAATTACTGTTCAGATATGGTGATGTAGAAATTTCATTCTGCAATGCCATGCTGATGCTTGCAAAATGTGCACAAAACGTATCCATATTAATGGGGCCCTGTTTCCTACAGTAATTTATGCAGTATTCATTACACCAGAGACTTGTACATGACAGTGTAAAAACATAAGTGGAAAGGAAAGCCTGCAGCCTATTACTGCCTGACAAAGTAACTTTTCAGAACCACAAAGGCTTGCTACATTGCGAACATGTTCATGGGCCATATGGGTGTGATCTGTGTCAATAAATAATGTAGCGAAGGGGGGGGGGAGAGATTCTGAAGACTGGCAGTAGCACATATTTACAGTGAATTAGGTATTACTATTATTAGAAAGGGTGGTCCACAACATAAAATCACAATATATAAAGCACAAAATACATAATGAAAACAAAAAAAAAAAAACAAAGACAACCCAATAATAATAATAATATTAATAATAATAATTTATTATTTATACCCCGCCCATCTGGCTGAGTTTCCCCAGCCACTCTGGGAGACTCCCAATTGAGTGTTAAAAACAATGCAGCATTAAATATTTTTAAAAAATTCTAAACAGGGCTGCCTTCAGATGTCTTTTAAAGATAAGATAGCTGCTTATTTCCTTCACATCTGATGGGAGGGTGTTCCACAGGGCGGGTGCCACTACTGAGAAGGCCCTCTGTCTGGTTCCCTGTAACCTCACTTCTCGCAATGAGGGATCCGCCAGAAGGCCCTCGGCGCTGGATCTCAGTGTCTGGGCTGAACGATGGGGGTGGACCTGCCCCCCCCCCCACATTTTAAAAGGACATTGGATGCCAATCAGCCAAAGGCCTGGTTAAAGAGAGCAGTTTTTGCCTGGCATCTAAAGGTGTACAATGAAGACGCCAGCCAAACCTCCCTGGGTAGAGAATTCCACAAATGGGGAGCCACTGCAGAAAAGGCCCATTCTCATGTCTCCATCCTCCAGGCCTCTTGTGGAGTTTTCTGCAGTTCCGGGAACAAGGAAGGGAGTAACCATAATCTAAAAATACCTATGTCTACTAGCTGTGATGACTATGCTCTGCCTCCATGGTTGGAAGTAGTAATGCTTCTGAATAGCAATTGCTGAAAGCCACAAGAGACAAGAGTGCACTTGTGTTCAGGTCCCGATTCCAGGTTTCTCACAGGCATCTGGTTGGCCACCTGTGAGGACAGGATGCAGGACTAGATAGGTCATTGGATTCATCCGGAAGGGCTGTTCTAACGTTCTTAGGAGGAATCAGAGCCTGCTGTCAGTTAAGCTGGGCTCCTTGTCTGAACAACCACTCACACTCATTGGATGTGCTTCTTCAGGACCTTCTGATCTCCTCCCATTTGGTGGTGTCTTTAGGCCTGAACTTCAGTACCCCACAGACCAGAAGCCCCCAAACAAGCCCTAGAGATAGTCTACAAATGATGGGGATGGCTGCAAAGAAGTCCAGCTTTCACATCTGGCATGCAAATATGGGGGCTGATACAATGTATTGCAACATACCATCGTGTAAAATATTACTGATTGTATGTTTTTGTGTGTTTGCAGGGGACATGGCTACCTTTAACAATACATTATCAATGGCTTGCATCCAGTGCTGCACATGTGGAGGTCCACTCATGCAGTGGGACTTCCCCTTCCCCTACTCTCCTTCAGTGCCCCCCAAATCTGCTTTGCAGAGCCTACCAACCCATTGAAGGAGATTTTGAGGGTGGCGGCTACAAGGATAAGTTCCATTGTGCAAGAGGAAGTCCATTGTACAATGGAATGACAGCAACGGATACAACTCATTATTTTTAAAAGAGGGCACTTGCTTTACTACTTTTGTAAATGGTACAATAAAACATAACCAGCAGATATTTCTGTAGTACATTAATACATAGAGTCTTTTGGATTAGTGCAGAAAAGGAATGGTTGAAAAGCAGCTCATGCTGATATATAAATCATTTAAGAAAATAGGTACTGTGATGGGATAGTGAGCTGCTTGTGCGTAAAAGCTTGATCCCTCTGGGGTTTGGCTGGTCATCCAAACCGATGCACTAACGGAGCCCCCAAAGCATGACTCCGTCAGTCGCTGGTAGAATCTGACAGTGGGCGTCTACGGAATTTACGCCAACATAAAAGCTCTTTGACAGACATGCGCTTTCGAGACTCTCTGCGTGACAGTTTCCGGCGAAGGGTGGGCGTTCCCAACGGGGGTCCCGTTACCTCTCCACTACTCTCACTGGAAGCATCCCAGAGCCTCCCCTCCGCTGTGACTCCTGCACTCCCCCTGCTGGTTCCCTCTTCTACTGCAGATTCTCTCCTATTCTCCTGTAGCCTGTCCACCACCTGTCTCTCCGATGGCAGTTCCCTGACATCCACCTCCCCCCCAGGGCCCCCTTCACCCCCTCCCGCCTCCTCTCCCACTGGCGGTGAGGGCGGAAAGCCCCTGAAGGAACTCTCCTCGTCGTCCGAGGATTCTAACACTTCCAGCCACGGCGTACCGTCTCTCTCCCCGTCTTCCTCTTCTTCGTCGGAGTCGGCTTCTTCACCCACCCCTGACTCTGGGAACCCTTCAAACTCTCCTTCCTCATCGGTGGTCCCAAAGTGTTCCCTTCTAAATCGAGCCACGGGTTGCGGTTTTCTTGGGAAACGCTGATGAAATGTTTCTATTAAAACCTCGTCATTGACTACCTCTGCTGGTACCCAAGTGTTTTCCGACTCTGCTTCCCCCTCCCATTCTACCAGATATTCCACCTGATTCCCCTTCCACCTGGAATCAATGATTCCTGCCACGTTCATGTCGCGCTCTCTCTCTTCTATCACGGGCGTTTGGGTGGCCTCTCTCTCACGCTCCCCCCACTCGCGTCCCTCTCGGTACGGCGACAGTAATGACCTGTGAAATACTGGGTGTAATTTCATGTGACTGGGCAGCCTGAGTTTGAATGCCACTGGGTTGACCTGCTGTATGACCTCAAAGGGTCCCAATCTTTTGGGCCTCAATTTCTTACTCCCGCCCTTGAACGGTAGCCCTTGGGTGGACAACCACACCCGGTCCCCCACCCTTATAGTTTCACCTTCCCTCCTATTTCTGTCTGCTTGCTTCTTATATTCTTCCTTGGCTTTCTCTAAGTTAAGTTGAAGCTGACGGTGGATCGCCTCCATCTCTTCAAAAAAAATATTCCGCCGCCGGCACGCTCCACCTCTCCCCTCCCTCTCCTGGGAATGCCCGGGGGTGACACCCATAATTTGCCAGGAAGGGACTCATCCCTGTGGACACGTTCTCCGCGTTGTTGTAGGCAAATTCTGCTAGAGGTAACTTATCCACCCAATCATTTTCTCTGTCTTTTACATAACACCTCAGGTATTGTTGTAAAACCCCATTTGCCCTTTCCGCTTGCCCATTGGTTTCTGGGTGCCGGGCAGTTGAGAAATTGAGTTCTACGTGCAGTAAGCTCATAAGTTTCCTCCAGAACCTGGAAGTAAATTGTTTCCCTCTGTCGCTGACCACCCTCAAGGGGGCGCCATGCAACTTGAAAATATGTTCTACAAACAACTTGGCGGTTTCCTCCGCTGTGACTGCATGTGAACAAGCTATAAAATGACACATCTTGGTTAATTGATCTACCACCACCATGACAGCTGTTTTGCCTTTGGATTTTGGCAGGTCCGTCATAAAATCTATGGATACTGCCTCCCATGGCCTTTCGGGCGTGGGTAAGGGTTGTAATAGCCCCGCTGGCGCCACCCTCTCTCCTTTCGCTCGCTGGCACCTGTCGCAACCCCTGACATATTCCCGTACGTCCTCCCTCACCTTGGGCCACCAAAACTCCCTGGTAACCAACCACATGGTTTTGTGCTGTCCAAAATGTCCCGCTGTGGGGCTGTCATGCAACTGCTTGAGTACTCTGCCCCTCAGTTCCCCGTTGGGTATGTACAGTGCCCCTTTGTAATACAACGCCCCGTTCTTTTCTTCGAACCCCCCTGTGTTCTCCTCTGTCCTCCGGAGCTCTCTGAGTTTCTCTTGGGCGTATTCATCGTTCTCCGTACCCTCTATCAGTTCCCTCTGCCCCACCAATGCCGCCCCACACACCCAGCGGTCTTCAGGGATTACATGCCTTGCCTCAGGCGCTCCCTCCCCCTCTAAGTACTCAGGTTTCCTGGAAAGAGCGTCCGCCCTCACGTTCTCGGAGCCGGGCACGTAACGAATCTCAAAGTGGAATTTGGAGAACTCCTGG
Organism: Podarcis erhardii; assembly: GCF_964252035.2. Classification (NCBI taxonomy): domain Eukaryota; kingdom Metazoa; phylum Chordata; class Lepidosauria; order Squamata; family Lacertidae; genus Podarcis; species Podarcis erhardii. The sequence continues at coordinate 27,029,465 of NC_138510.1, forward strand.
GCCCATCTCACTTGTCTCTGGTTCAGCACTCGGGCTGTTCTCCAGTATTCCAGATTTTTGTGGTCAGTTCGGACTTGAACCTTGTGCTGCGCCCCAATCAGCAAGTGCCGCCATTTCCGGAATGCTTCATGAATGGCGAGCAGTTCTCGGTCGTACACTGTGTAGTTCCTCTCTGATTTGTTCAACTTCCGCGAGAAGAATGCACACGGTCTCCATTCAGACGTATCTTTTCCCGGCTGGAGAAGAACGGCCCCCACCGCTCGGTCTGACGCGTCAGTCTCCACTCTCATAGGTTGTTGTAGATCCACGTGCAAGAGTTGCTCTTCCGACGCAAACGCCTGCTTTAAGCGTTCGAACGCTTGTTGCGCTTCTCCCGTCCAAACAAATTTCTTTTTGCTACTAAGACAATCCGTGATGGGCGCTGTTAAATGGGCAAAGTTTTTGATGAACTTCCTATAGAAGTTTCCGAAGCCCAGGAACCTTTGCACGTCCTTCTTGGTCTTTGGTGTTTTCCATTCCAGTACCGCTTGAACCTTGCTGGGATCCATGGCCAATCCCTTGTCAGACAACCGGTACCCCAGGAATTCCACCTCCTTGGTATGAAACTGACACTTCTCCAGTTTCACCCACAGCCGGTTTTCTCGCAGCTTGCTCAGTACCTCTCTTACATCTCGCACATGCTGCTCCTCATTGTCTGAGTACACCAGAACGTCATCTAAGAACGCTATGCAGTTCTTGTAGAGCAGTGGCCCCAGGACGTGATTCATGAATGATTGAAAACAGGCGGAGCCCCCTTGTAATCCGAAAGGCATAACGGTGTACTCAAAGGCCCCCAAGGGGGTGAACATAGTGGTCTTCCACTCATCCCCCTTTCTCACACGTATCAAGTTATATGCCCCCCTAAGGTCCAGCTTGGTAAAAATTTTCCCTTTTCTCACCCGTGTTAGAATGTCATCAATTCTGGGCATAGGGAAAGTCACTGGTTCTGACACTGCATTTAGGGCCCTGAAATCACATACAAGCCTGGGCTTGCCCGTGTTTTTTTTGTCCACAAAGAACACTGGGCTGCCCCCCACCGCTCGTGACTCTCTGATGAAACCTCGCTTGAGATTCTTGTCAATGAACTCCCTTAACTCCTGCATCTCACTGTCTGACATTGCATACAGCTTGCCCACTGGCAATTGTGCTCCTGGGAGTAAGGTAATTTGACAATCAAAGGGTCTGTGCGGGGGCAGTTTATCTGCTTCCTTTTCGCTGAATACGTCCAGCAAGTCAGCGTATTGTGGTGGCACCCTCCCTTTGTCCATCACTTCCATCCCTGCTAGAGTGCCCCTGGCGCCTGCCTGAGCCTCTCCCTCCTTGCAGTGTTCTAGGCAATGTGCTGATCCAAAGGAAACCACTCTCTGATGCCAGCCTACTAGCGGATCGTGTAGCGCCAGCCAGCTCATACCCAAGATAATAGGAGCTCCTCCCAAGGTGGCTACGTTAAACGCTATCAGTTCGGTGTGTCGTGCCACCCTCATTATCATTGGTACAGTCTGTTGGCTCACTTCTCCTCCCAACAGCTCCCTCCCATCAATCGTGGTAACCTGCAAAGGCTTACTCAATGGGATAGTCTGTATTTGGTGTGCAGCTGCAAACTCTTTGCTCATGAAATTACATGAGCTACCTGAATCCAATAGCGCCTTTATCTTCAGTGGGTGTCCGTTTGCCAGTTCCAGCAACACCTCTATCACAAGCGCTGGTCTTGGAGGTTCCGGCGTGGGCACATTCATTACTCCCTCGCCTGGCTGCTGTGCCCTGATGTTGGCAACCAGGCGTTGGCTTTTACTGGCTCCGTGATTTCTTCTTCCTCCTTCCCCCCAACAGTTCCCGCCATCCCTTGCCATTCCTTCCTTTGCGGACAGACTCTGGCAAAGTGACCTGGCTGTTGGCAGAGATAGCATCTCTTGCCGCTCTTTCCCTCCTTCTTCCGCCCTTCACTGGTGTTTGAAACTGCGCGCGCGCGCGCTGTTCCAAGTTCCATTGGCTCTGCTGGCGGGAAAGGCTGCTCCGGAATCTCTGGAATGCGGAAGTCCTTCCAACGTTCCCCCTTTCCTTCCCGCTTTTCCATAGCTCTAGCTTCCTGGCGTGCTCCAATGGACAGCGCTGATTTAGTCAGCTGATCCATAGACTCCGCCCTAGGCGCCCGGGAAAGTTCATCTTTCACTGCCGGAGAGAGACCTTCTTCAAACAGCATTTGAATAGGTTCACTAGCAAGGTCCCACCCAAGTCTATGAATCAGCATGGTGAACTCAGTCCAGTACTCACGTACAGATCGGCTCCCCTGTTTACACGCCATTAACTGCCTGCGCACCACTCCCTGCTCGATCTCGCTGGAAAACATCAAGTCCATGGCGCGGAAAAACTTCATTGTGTCCTTTAAGATTTCATTATTGGCTGCCATCAGGGGCCGAACCCAGTCCCTCGCCCCTCCCTCTAGATGGCCAATCACGTACGCCACTCTAGAGTTCTCGTCGGGGAAGTCATCAAACAGTAGATTGAGAGCATATTGCATCTCTGTCCTAAAGGCTTGATAGTTCCGGGGATCCCCCCCAAATTTCTGCACCAGTCCAGGCACCCGTCTGGCAAGTGGGGTGGTCTTCCCCTTATCTGCATCTTGAGCCCTCCTCTCCTCGAGCCTCGCCGTTTGCAGTGCCAGCTGGACCTCCAATGCCCTGTACCTTTGTTCCAGGCTTGGATCTGCGCCAGCTCCCGCTCCTGCTCCTCCGGTTCCGGATGGTTCGCTCATGATGCCGTCTGCTTGCACAAGCTGCTTTCAAAGACTGTCAGATTGCTGTGATGGGATAGTGAGCTGCTTGTGCGTAAAAGCTTGATCCCTCTGGGGTTTGGCTGGTCATCCAAACCGATGCACTAACGGAGCCCCCAAAGCATGACTCCGTCAGTCGCTGGTAGAATCTGACAGTGGGCGTCTACGGAATTTACGCCAACATAAAAGCTCTTTGACAGACATGCGCTTTCGAGACTCTCTGCGTGACAGTTTCCGGCGAAGGGTGGGCGTTCCCAACGGGGGTCCCGTTACCTCTCCACTACTCTCACTGGAAGCATCCCAGAGCCTCCCCTCCGCTGTGACTCCTGCACTCCCCCTGCTGGTTCCCTCTTCTACTGCAGATTCTCTCCTATTCTCCTGTAGCCTGTCCACCACCTGTCTCTCCGATGGCAGTTCCCTGACAGGTACCTAAGGGGAGACATATTTTTTTCTAGTATCTGGTAGACATCTTCTAGGCTTATAAGATATTATTGCTTTCAAGTGTCTGGTAGTGAAAGTTTTAATAGAATGTTTTGGCTCTTTATGTGAATCAGTTAAGTGCTTATCCCTACTTTTCTGATAAATACTGTATGAGTTATTCAGCAACATCTTTTTCAGAATAGTTTCTATCTGAACAGCCACCCATCAGTTGACGTGATACTCATAAAGTCATATTCCACAAGGCTACTGCAATAGCTGTGGATGCTATTGCAGTATTAGTGGGCATTATCATTTTCCCCCTAGGTATGAAATACTGTTGTTTGAATCCCATTGATGAAGACGTGTGATACCCTTGCAAGAGATGTACAACATCTGAATTTTTCACAACAATTTTGCACTTACTATGCTACACATTCCAACGGATAGTTCAGAAAGACAGTGTCGTCCAGTGTGGCTCAGAGTGCTACTTCTTAAATTGTTCTTACACAAAGAAGCAGACATACCTGATGCTTTTCCATATTCTGTCATTTTCAGGAGACCAAAATCAACTGTGTCCGGCTGGCAACAAAAGGTATGTTGAAGACCTTTTTTTAGAAAAACAAAACTCCTAGTTCTAAGCATAATGCTCATATGGAAACCAGTTCTGTTGTGATTGAAAATACAGCCACCAGGTAATCTTTAAGGTGCCATAGGACACTTTGTAGTTCTGTTGTAATGGAATAACTTGGTTCTCTTATCAAAAGTGGCTTTTTTTTTTTTTTTGTCCCTTAAACTATATGTGGTTCATTCAGAAAAAGTGTGTTATCAAATATATTTGTGGGATTTGGGGAAGACCTGCTTTTGTTTGTTCATACAGACAGACCGTGGTTGTTGTTTTAACTTCCCAACATTTCCCTTTTGTTTTCTGTAGCTTCATTCCTACAGTTCTTATTACTCTTGTGAGAATATAATCCTCTAGTATCTTGGTCTTCATTATGGATGGGGAGTGAGGATGGGATATTCAAACTTGCAAACAGTTCAAAGATAACCGCATGTATTAATTCCCAATGGGGATGGATTCAACAGTTTCTGAAAAGTCAGTCTTGTCTTGATACTGGTTGGCAGTTGTTCCTGGTTTATCTCCAGTGACCTTGACAAGAAAGACTTCAGATTAAAACTAATATGAGACAAGGAATCAAACCACTGGCCACATACCAGTGTCTAGCTTGAGCCAAGTGAAATGGCAGTGCTTTGTTAAAATAATACATTTGTCACCTCTCAGTCTAAATGACAAGGTTGTGGCTCCTGTGGGAAAGCATTATATGTGTCCTAATATGTTTTTTCGATTATAGTAGTTCATATGAACCTCCTGAGAATGGAAGAGAATCACCCCAGAGGTAGCTTTGCTAGCAAAGGTGTCAATAAAGCAATTTATTTTGTAACAAAATGTAAAGAAAAGAAAAAGAATATCTCTCAGCCAATTCTACATTCTCAATAAACATGCCCTTGAACACAATTGTAGAAATGAGGAGGGGAATTGTGGTTAAAAATACTGCCTGGCAAACAGCTTTGTGTTGTCAAAATTTTGCCCAACCTTTGCACTGATATCATGCTGAATAACATAATGATCATATAGCCCAGTTTATCTCAGTGTAATTGACAGTGGGCTTCACAGCTCTTGCACAATTTTTAAAACTCATATCCTTTCTTCTGCTTCATTTATTGTAGTCACATGTGAAATGTAAGCCTATTGTTTGGGTACTTCTATGCCTTATCAAATTGGTCCAGGACAAGCCCAGCAAGGAAATCTCAATGTACAATAAACCATCAAGGAATAAGATGGTGGTCAAATGATGGGCATGGAGTGATATAAAAACTGGAATGCCCTTGACTACTCTTAACCTTTGGTTTCTGTTGTGTGCCTTATTCGTTGCCAATGTAGGTTTAACCAGAAAATGACTTGCTCATATGAGCAATTAAATTGTGTGTCTGGGTCATCCCTTTTCTGTCAAAAAAAGTATTGTTTCTCATATTGATTAATAATAACAATAATGTATCAAAACAAGGTGAACTCTTCGATAATTTCTTGCTTACATGTGAATGTAAGACTGCACCTAGCACACATGTGTACATACACACATATGTCAGTTGAAAACACTGAAGCGACAACTGAGAAAGATCTCATCTCAGTACCCATCTATGATCTGCTACCTAAATCATATGGGAAAAACTAGTTTTCCAAAGCTCAGGCTTGCAAAGCCAGATCTGAGCACCCACAATATCCACCTCAAAAGGAGAAGGGAAATTCTTGTCTGGCTCATATTGAAATTGGAGCCAGGCAGGAATTCACAGCTTCCCTCTGCCCCACAACCTGCCTTTACCACCCCAAAGTTCTTCCCCACCAGTCCTTTCAACACATCCCCACTTTCCTTCCCTCCCAAGCACCAGTGAGAGCTTGCATGGAGAAGGGAGAGGGGAGATTCTCTTTCCACACACACACACACACACACACACACATCTGGAAACAAAGCCTCATGGCTGAGAGGTCTGTGTTCTGTCAGCCACCCAGCTTTGTTCTTTGACATACTGCTAATCATCATGTCAGGAAGAGGACAGGAAGAGAAGAATGGGAGAAAAAAAATGTATATATTCTTGCATGCTGCTATTGCTTTTCTCAGCACCACTGGCATTTGGAAAGAATGTAAAGGGTGATTTGAAGGATGGGGATGACTTTTGAGGATGGAGAGGAATGATGGGAATGAGAGTGGGCATTTTGGCTTGCAATCTTTTAAAGAGGTTGCATCATTTCTGTGCCAAAATAGAGGAGAGCTTTGTAGAGCTTTCTAGTCTCTAGTAGCAGCCCATAGCAGTTCTGTTGCATTTAGCAAATGCCACAGAACCTGGTAGAGATGCTGAGATCATAAACCTGTTAAGATGTGATGCAGCACATGGGTTATGCCATCCCTCTATAGCCAACAGAGTGTGTTTCCTTCTTCTCCCTTGCATGCTGTTGTCTTGTGGAGTTGTTTTAGTATATTGCTCACACTTTCTCCTTGTCATTTTCCTCTGTAGAAGTTCTTTGTCAATGCATTACCTTAACTCCTATGTATGTAGTAGCAATAACAACAAAAGCAAAATGGGTTTCAAATAATTTATTTTCTCATGCCCTTGCATTAAAACTTTAACAAACACCGCGAGATACAATAATGCCATTGAAATTATAATGTTAATTCTTTTTAACTAGGCTTTCTTCCCCCTGCCCTGGATTTAGCAATCCTGAAACCATTTTTCACCATGTTGGTATATGATGTCCTGTGTAGGTCGGTGCTTGCCTGTCTTTACTCCCAGTTTCATTGAGCGCATTGCACAATGAGCAGTTAAGTATCACCCAGAAAGAGGGAGTCTGTTACCAACAAAGAGGACAGAGATTTGCATAAAATTGGCCTGAATTAGCATAGTTAACAAATGCAATGGCATAGTTGCAAATTTAATAATTACATGTTTGTTTTGTGGTTGCTTGCCACATGAAGTCTTGATGTAGAAAGACAAAATCCCATCACAGAGGGCAAAAACAGCAACAACAACACACACAAAAAAACAATTGGACACACTTAAGGCAAAGAGGCCATAAAAGCAAATACCTCCATCCTTCCAACATAGGCTTCATCACTAAAAAAAGGCCAAGGGGTTGGGGGGGGGGAATCCATTAGCTGGTATAGAAGATTAACACTCAATGCCTGGAAGAAAATTTAACATCTTTGTCTGATACTAAAAAGCTGTTAGCACCAAGCAAGACTTCCTGGGGAGAGCATTCCCATGGCTGAAAAGGCCAATTCTCTTGCTGCTGGAGGGAGGGACAGAGAGAAGAGATGAATGAAGACCTTTGGGTTCTATATCTCCAGAGTTTAACTGGAGAGCTGTTTAAATAGAGGACTTCTTCAAATAGGGAGCTGTACTCTGTAAAGTAAGACACGCAAATGCCCTGGCTCATGGTGATCTGGATTTGCCATGAACCTGAATGAACGTGTGCCACCAGTAAAGCCCTAATATGATGTTGTGGTAATCTATTTTTGTATATGGTGTAGACAATGCATTTCTATAGTGACTAAGAATGAACATGCAGTTGGTTTCTCCTCCAGATCACCATGAACAGGCTGGTTCAAGATAATAAGCTCTCACGTATGTTTGGATTATTATGGACTGCTTCCACTCTCTTTACTGTCTGATAGCAAAGAGGATTTGGTGGAAAGATAATTTGGACATGGGCAAAAATATATGGAGCAGAAAAGATACTTAATGAACCTTCTTCCAAATTGCCATCGGCAGCTACTTTTCTAAAATAGCTCAGACAGAAAACTTAAAATGTCCTTTTAAAGGCAAGCTCTGCTGAAAATCACTTGTTAATTTTGCAACGAGATGTGAAAGCTGGAAGGTAGATGTGGGAAGGGATGGTGAACAAGTTTTATTGATTAAGATAAATAAAATAAAATAAAGTAGGCTGGTTTCAATTAATCTTGAAAAGAAGTGAAAAGCATTATTCCCTTTGTTGTGGATACATGCAAGCATTGGAGTTACTCACATAAATAGGGAAAGCATGGTGACAGGATGTCATTGCCATTTTCTGCAGAAGTTTCCCATGACACTTAGAGACCTGGATCAGGCCATCTGGAACAGGTTCCTTGCTGCACATGTTGTGAAAAACACAGTAATGGCGGGTGGGAGAAGAGCCATATGACTTTGATGGGTGGGGCAAGATATGCAGCCCTAAAACCCCTGTTGGAGGGGTGGTCAGCAGGGACTGATGCCACTGTGGACCTTACTTCCAGGCAGCAGCATCTCTACTGCTTACCTGGATGCCGTTGGAGCCAGTTTAGCACTGAGGTCAGGAGGAAGGTGCCTGCGTAATGGAACAAACATCAGATTGGCTCCGCAAGTGCACCAACTCCACCCTGACCTCACCACCACCCTGCTTCACCCCTGCCCCTACACAGTGGTTGGGAGGCCAGATCTGCAGTGCCAACTCTTCCTGCCAACCACTTCTGCCCTGCCATCACACATATCCTCTTCTTATGTATAATATACAAAGAGGGCTAAAATCTTATTCAAGAAAGGATACATGTATGATGCCACCTGGAAACATTTTTCTTTATTGTAATTGTATCTGATAAGGAGAGAGTTTTGCTGATAATAATAGTAATAATAATAATAATAATAATAATAATAATAATAATAATAATAGTGGAGGTTTAAAATGGAATGTAAGCATGAGCAGTTCTCTGTTATCAATGGCTACTAGACATTATGTATTACTAGTATTATGTAATCCCAAGAGTGCTTCCATGTAACTGGAGATGCAGTCCTAATGGGAGGAAACCCAGTCAGTTGGGTGGTGTATGAGTAATAAATTATTATTATTATTATTATTATTATTATTATTATTATTATTATTATTATTATTATTTGGATTGAACTGAACTCACCATCCAGGCATTAGCTGGTTGTAATGGCACAGGGGCTCATTTAGGCAGGGGTTCTAAAACCATTCTGAATGCTACTATTATTCCTAATCCTAAATCAAATCTTTATTTTGGCCATAGACCAGCATATAATCCTAAATCCTTCAGGAAAAGGACATGGTTCTCTACAGCATAAAACAAGAAAGATTTACATAGTAGTTGGGTTCTTTAAGAAAGGAACAAAATACTGTTCCCTAAAAGGGCACAATTCTGTTCATCACGAGTTCTCCCTTCTTGTGCATGCATCATGTGCCTTAGAGTTATTTTTTTTCATTCTAGGCTCTGCTGTGGTCAGACCACCTGCTCTCTGTTTGGTGTTTGTGTCTTGAACTGGAGACAGTCTGGAATGGCATCTTGTTCCTTTAGCCATTACCTTCCCCTTGAAAAACCACAAAAGAGCTTGATCCCAAACAGCTTAACCAATATACTTTTCTCAGTCCTCCCCCTTGCATGGCTGCTCACCCTTCCATTCCTGCATAAATTGGGAAGATCTCTGTCTCTCCTGTTTCTGAGCACCAGAAGCTCTAATTCTCTTTCTCCTTGCCCAAATAATACATGAATTGAAAATGGTGCATGACATCCATCCAGCACATATCATGCCAGTGGCACCCTGCATGAAACTCTACAATATGAATCTCCATGACAATTTAAAAGAACAAAAGAACTAGGACCAAGCGGATTTCATTTCACTTTACCAATTGTAATAACAACAACAACAACAATAATAATAACAATAATTTATTATTTATAACCCACCCATCTGGCTGGGTTTCCCCAATTGTGAAATTTGGGGTGGCATGTTGGCTAAAACTTCAGTTAAACTAAAGGAAAACTTCCTAACAATTTGTGAAGTTGGGGAGCAGGCTCATTTCAGCACACCAGGGTAGGAATATTCCCAACCTTTTTGTTGTTGTATGCCACTCCAATCTCCCAGCGATTCCAGGGGTTCCAGGCGCTTACCCAGGGTTCATGTTTCCTTCAAAATGAGGGACAGCAGAGGCTGTGTTGTCTTTTCGAACCTAGCAGTTCAAAAGCATACCAGTGTGAGTAGATAAATAGGTACCACTGCTGCGGGAAGGTAAATGGCATTTCCGTGCACTCTGGTACATGTCACGGTGTTCCGTGCACTAGAAGTGGCATAGTCATGCTGGCCACATGACCCGGAAAGCTGTCTGCGGACAAACACCGGCTCCCTCGGCCTGAAAGCGGAGGTGAGCGCTGCAACCCATAGTCAAATTTGACTGGACTTAACCGTCCAGGGATCCTTTACCTTAAGTTTACCTTTACCCTTTAGGATATATGGCACTGGTCAACAACAAATTTGTTGTCTGCGTTTTTTCAGTTGATTTAGGACGAATCTGATGTGCTGAATCCAAAAATCACATTGGTTTTGCTCAATCAGGTCAAGTTTTTGAGCTATGGCCACATGTCTTTTTTTTACGTTTTTGTTCACATGTACGCTTGTGTGGAGCATTTTAGAAGAAGTTGGTGGGGGTAAAATGCCATGTCGAATAATCGTTTTGATTGGAAATGATTATTTTAATGACAAGAAGTATTCAGGTCCGATAGTTCTGGGTGATTATGTCAAAAAGGGATCAGTTTGAAGTCATAAAACCTCAAAATCTTCCATAAATTGGTGCGGCAAAGCATAAAGTTGGGGGATCAAAACTAAGTTAATGGGGCTTGGAGTGCCACAGTACGAACCCAAAGATTGGAGACTGTTCATTGACAGCAGCAAGCGATCACTGAAATGTGTTCTGCTGCACAACGGCAACCAGTTTGCCTCTATACCCCTGGCTCACTCGAGTACACTGAAGGAGAACTATGAAGCGGTGAAGTATGTGCTGGAGAAAATTGGTTATGATCAGCATAAGTGGTTTATTTGTGTTGACTTGAAGATGGTGAACTTTTTGTTGGGACAACAGTCTGGCTTCACCAAGTACCCATGTTTTCTGTTCATGTGGGATAGTAGGGAGACCGTGCTCAGCATTACACGAAGAAGGACTGGCCTGTGCAGGAGGAATTGGTGCCTTGCAGAGAAAGGAATGTCATCAACGACCCTTTGGTGGACAGAGACAGAATATGCTTCCCACCGCTGCACATCAAGCTCGGCTTAATCAAGCAGTTCACCAATGCTCTGGACAAGGATGGTGACTGCTTCACTTACTTGTGCCAGGCTTTTCCAGGATTGACCATGGAGAAGTTGAAAGCTGGCATCTTTGATGGTCCTCAGATCCGTCAGCTCATCAGAGATCCAGAGTTCGGAAACTCAATGAATGAAATGGAACTGGAAGCGTAGAAGGCATTTGTTCTGGTAGTGAAGAACTTTCTTGGCAACAATAAGGCCAGAAACTATGCAGAACTTGTCAACAACATGCTGACTGCTTTCAGAAACCTGGGCTGTAACATGAGCGTCAAGATGCACTACCTATTTTCACATATGGACCGGTTTCCTGAGAACCTGGGTTCAATGAGTGACGAGCAGGGGGAGAGATTCCATCAGGACATGAAAGAGATGGAGACCAGGTATCAGGGTCATGATGGCTGACTACAGTTGGACTCTGAAGAGAGACCTCCCTGCCGCTGAGCATTCCAGGAGTTCCAAGATACGGAAGTTCAAGCCCTGAAGTTTGAAAAACGGTGAAGCAACATGCAATTTACGTGTACTTACCTTTATCAATGCCCACCATTCAGTTTACAGTAATCAATGTTTCTATCATTTAATCAATATATGTTGTTGGAAAAACATTGTTTTTTCTTAAAAACATATTTAGGATGATATGTGTTGACAAAAATCAGCTGATAATGACACAAAAATGTAATCGATTTTGTCACAAGATCTGATTTTTTTCAAATCAACATAGCACAAAAACCTGACCTGATGGAGAGAAACGGATGCCATTTCCTGATTCAGCAGTGCAAAAATACCCTAAATCAATTGTAGAAATCTAGACAAAATTCAAAAAGTAAAAAATTGTTGCCCAGTGTGGTTTATTTACAAATAAACTGTATACAACCTGAGCCTATGATGGAGGGTCTTTCTTCTCTTGCCTTGGATACAAGCATAAATCAGGCATGTCTCTACCTCAAAGGATTCTATCTTCTAGCATACACACACAAAACTCAGCTCTCTCCTTCTTTTAACTAACTACCATTGAGTTGAGGGAGAGGGACCACCCATTTGCTTTCTGATACAGAACCAGTTCCATTGTTATGTTAACAATCCAAATTTAGAGGAATGGCCATTGTAGTATTATTATTATTATTATTATTATTATTATTATTATTATTATTAAATTAAGTTAATATACCACCCTTCATCTGAAGATCTGAGGTCAGTTCACAAGATAAAAATACAGGATAAAGCACAAAGTAATTTCTGGCTATTCTAACAATTCAAACCTTTCATTAGATTTTAACACTTGCTGGATCCAGGAATTATGTATTGGCATCCAGCCTGCCCACCCACCCAACCAAACTCATAACACTATGTTTTATTTCAATATTTCTTTCTTTCTTTGTAGTGGTTTGTTTGTATCAACACCTTCAGCAGAACCCTGGCCACTGCTGTCAATATTTGTCCCTCCTGGAAGCCCTATTCAGGCATCTGGTACCCATGAGTACCGAATCTGCAAAGCCCCAGGACATTGATCTTGTAACTGCCCTACCCCAGACCACCCTGACACAACTGCTCCAATGCTACCTGTGATTGGGGTGGCAAATTGGGGGTGAGCATTATGGCCTGCCTTTGATAAAGATACAATAAATACTGAATTGCTAAATCAGTCCACCTAGTCTGGTGTTCCGTCTCGGAGAGCTACCAAACATTTGTTGTTGTTGTGCATAATCTTGAGCACTTATCACATGATCAACCCCACTCCTCACATGTTTACTGAAGTCATTTTTAGAACACCTGAATTAATATGTTTCTCTATTATCTAAACTAAAAGGTAAGACTGAGTATCTGCACCTGCTTTTGTGCCCTTCCTTCTGGACTTACTATTTTCCCCCACAGTTACCATAAATGTACATTCATGTTGACATGTTTGTTTTAAAAATATCTGTGTTTTGCCTGTTTGTCTGTGACTACTTTATATTCACTTACACTGTCTGCCCATTAAATCCAAAATGATTTTCCTTCTTCCTTTTATTTACTGCTGGTATTATCTCCTTTGTATCTTTTGCCTTTTTCATCCATAAAATGGTACCCACCAATTAAATTAGAATGAAGTGGGGGGTCTGCTGAGGAAAATAATAATAATCCAACAGATTTGGGAACTTGAATGCATATCATTTGTGTAACAAGAACCCCTTTAATATCAGCTGATAATTAAACCCCAATTTGCCAGTTCTGTGCTACAGAATTTTAATTCAAAAAGGATTTTTAATCAGTTTTTGCCCCTTTAGTTTCCTTAATGACATGTATTTTATGTTCTTATTTTAATTTGAACCGTTCTTTTGGCATGAACTGATTTTTCCCCCCTCTCCCCAAACAATATATGTTAGTATTGACACTTTATTAGTGAAAATTGCATTCTCTTGCTAAGGGGGAAACAATTACCTCCTGTGTTCTCAAAGCGTGTTTCATTAATTTTACCACCTAATTGAAACGAAGGCAGAGGGCTCATAAATGGTTCCATATCTCTCAAGGTTCATTTTTTTCTGAGTACAAGTTCTTGGAATTAAAATGCAGTTTTATTAAGTGGCACAATTTTATTTTTATTTTCCTTTTTTCTTTTCTCTCTTGTGCATGCTGCCTGGGGACCGTTTTCCTTGTTCTTAGCAGTAATAAGTAGGCAACAGGTGACCACCCGAAACCCGCCCAGCCTCATGAGCACAGGTGATTATCAGTTCAGGAAAGGGGGTGTCATGAAAATGCAAACCATTTTGGCAGTTGCAAGATTGTCGTGTCATGTTTTGCCTGCATGCCGAAACAAGTATGATGCCAGGCTGATTTGTTTACAGGAGATTTTTAAATACTTTCTGCATTAGGCTATCTCAAATCCAATTTGAATGTTTACATGTAGTAGTTAAGTGGATTGCTGCACTTAGAATGGCACCCAGAACCACGTGGAGATAACATGGTATTGCCAAACTATCCTTGAAATGTTAATTATGGTTCAGGTCCTATCGCCAAGAGAGGGTGACTCATCTTTTCATTGATTCCATTTCTAGATACCTTTCTAGTAGACAATTAAAACGTGAAGGCCACTGGCACTACTATTCCACTCTCAGGAAAGTAGCAGGCAGAAAGGTCACCAGTGGCTTTTGAAGTGATGCTGTAAAATATCCTTTCAGGATATCTGCTGAAATGTTTGGAAGGATTACATCAGCAGACATGCAGTCCAATTTTCAACTTGCACATCCGAGAAAATATATTGATGGCATTCTTAAAGCCGTATCCCAATATATGTTGTCATGGCCATATGCACACAGCAGGGCATACTGAGCTACACACAACATGCACACTAGTGGGATAGCCCTTGAAAGCACAAGAGTAATTTGCTAAAGGGCTAAATCTCTCTAAATTGGCCAAGCTTTTCAGCATTATATTGGGATACTAGATAATGAAGTCTGCATTCTATCCAGAGTTTCTTTGTTACCTCTCACCGAGTTCAGGCACCTCTCAGCTAATTCAGACACCTGTATCTTTAAGATTTCCAAAACTATGAAAGGAAAAACATATTGGTGTTATTACTCTTACCTCACAAGGAAGGTGAAGAAACCTGAACGGCATCCCTACATCTAACATCTTCAAGAGACAGCCCTCCGTTTCCCAATCTCCAGACGTCAACGTCGCCGTCTTCTTCTTCTTCTTCTTCTTCTTCTTCTTCTTCTTCTTCTTCTTCTTCCTCCTCCTCCTCCTCCTCCTCCTCCTCCTCCTCCTCCTCCTCCTCCTTCTCTTTTATCCTGAATTACAGTCATGACCTCTTTCCACTAGTTCTTATTGCTGGATGGATTAACAGAGCTGTTGCGCAATATGAAGTGGTGACGTATTCAAGCATTCTGGATTGGTTAGATGAGCCATATTCACTTACAAATTGAATGCTTAAGGATGGGAGAGGATGGTATGTGCCTCTGCAAATACTGAGAAATGCCTTCCCTGGTCATGGAAAGAACCTTCTGAGCATTGAATGTAGACTCTGCAACATACATGCATTAAACTAATCATACATAGATACAGAGTGTGGACAGTGCATGTGATTCTGCTTTCTGGCATTACAAGCAAAAAATGATAGGAATAATAAACTAGCATAGAAAATGGGAGGAAATAACTATTCCTCCTTGTCTCGGAAGAGTTGAGGCTAGAGGATCTTTGGTGTGGTTAATAAGTTTTGGTGTTGGTGTTGTTTGTAGACTGTAGTCTGACAGTACTATTTGATTGTGAACTACACATGAGAACTGGGAAGAATTTTCTATTCATTTTGGTTTGGCTCTTATTCTTGCAGAAGTATTCAACAGCAGTGTATCAGGTAGATAAATAAAATGCTACTGAATGAGTTCCTTGAAATATGGATCCTATTTTGTTTAATGCTTTATTAGCAAAAAGCCATTCCATGAAACAGCTGCTTTGGAGTGTATGGTATTAGCAGCTTGCTCTTCGAAGACCTTTCCCACTGACTTTAATTGGGGGGGGGGTGCAATTCTGTGCACTTATTGTCACTGTGTGCGCATGGAAGTATTTGCAACAAAGTCAATGGAAAAGTCATATGACACAGGAAGAGCATATACTAAACTTAGTGCACACTGAATCAGTGACAGGAGCTCAAAAATGCACAGAGACCTTAATGTACTGATTGCAACACATAAAATCAATTTCCTGTAAAATAAAAAGGAAATTCAGGTTGAACCCTCTCCTCAATCAATACATGACTAACTTTGCAACATCAGAAAGCTGTTCTTTAAAAAGGTTGCTCGTTTAATAGGTCTTGTTCATTCAGATTAAATTAGAACAGCTCTATTGTTTTTCAAAATGTATTCCAGCTTCGTAGACAGATAATGCATCCTTAAAACAGACCTAATCTCATGTCAAATTTATTATTGCAATTTATCTTTTTACACTTGAATGCTATTCCTTTGACAGGTCTATTTCATTACAAACTCATTTTCAAATGGTTTGCTGCATTTCATCCTAGGCTTGATCCATGAATATTTTCCTTGTGTCACTTCTCTTCTTTCCGAAAGATATTTTGAGTGTAGGCTCCTGTATCACCATGATAAAGTGTTAGCAGCAATGGTTTATAGAACTCTTACCAAGTGATACCCTAGGTCAGAAAAACAAATCTGTTGAAATGCACATATTTGTTTGGTTTATAGGGACACTTTTCTCCAAAACTTCAGCGCCCTGCCCTTCCACCTTGTTTGAAACGTACATGTTGAGAACTTGCTGCTTCTGTAGCATAGTCTTACAAATGAAATGAATGCCAGCCTAATTGTGTTGGGGAGAGGGGGATTGGAGGCATTCTGACATGACTAGATCCAGAAGTAGAAAACAGGCTATAGGAGTACGTTTGAAGATGGCATAGACAACATCTCCATTTATTATAACAAATGGAGTACATGAAAAAGGTCTTTAGCTCAGCCAAGGCATCTAGCATCCCTCTGCATTGCATAAAGCTTTATCCAGATGACTGCCATAAGCACCAAGGCAAAAGGGTGCATCAAACCAGAAGGAATATTACAGCTTTAAAAGAATATATCTATGAACAGTCACTGGATTGACATTCTCTTAATAATTTACATGCCTTAGCACCTTTGCTTGAGGTATGCTCGCCTGATCCCGAAGGAGAAAAGCTGTTTCACTGGAACAACATGAATTACAATTGTTCATTCTCTCTGGGTTGCTTCAAAAGGTTACCATGAATATATGATTGTCATTAAATGTCCATAAAGTTAAGCTTCCAAAGGCATGACAAGCCCGAAGCTATTATTATTAATACATGATGCCTTAGTTTCTTAAATAGATTTCTCTGGGAGCCCATCACCCGCTGCAGCCATTATTATTATTAATGCATTTAGGTTCTTATTTCAGGTATAATGTCTAAGAACTCTGTAACAGCAATAGACTTTTAATAATGATGAAAGAAATAGGCAGCTGTTGAAAAGAGAGGGCCTAGCCAGCAACCCACCCACACAACATGAGTACCTTAAGAATACATGGGGTTGTGGCTGATATTGCAGTCGGGAAGTGTTTACATGGAAGATTTGCTTTGTTTCAATTGGTGCCTTCACTTAAAGATCAAAGAAGTGGCTGTTACAGTTTGTGCATCTGCAGATAAGATGTTTTCCTTGGGCCCAAGGGGGGAAAGGGGGCAGAATCAAAAACCAAGAGGAGCAAGAGGCGAAACCTCAAAATGGTGCTAAACACCAAATCATTATAACTTACGGTTCTTATACTGAAAAACCCAGCGTGTTTCATTTGCCTTCTGCCCATTTCACCCACACCACACAGGACTGTAGGGAGGCTCAGATGTTATTTCAAGCTCCATCTCTCCATAGAACACTTAACTGAAGTTATTTGCTATGCAAGATCTGCCAAAGATTATTTCCCATCTGGGTTGGGGAGAAGGAAAACATTTCAGTGCTTGGAGCCCTTTGATATGTAAACCAAACACTACTGAGATGAAATGGCTTCCTTTTGACTCCAGGGATGATTGCAGGTTCTATAGTGCCAACAGTTGTACTTAAGTAGGCTTTGTTTCCCCCCTGGAGTGAGGAGGATAAAAAAGAAACACCTTTCCCAACATATATTGTCAGCTGGAACAGGAAAATTGGGCACAAAAGACCAGAGCACTTCCAACAATTCATCCCAACAAGCAACAAAAGTGTGCAGTTATTACATCAGGCTTTAATGTAATGCCATTCTGTTTTCTCCTCCTCCTTATTTGTGAACTTGGGTGGCTGTGGTGATACCAGAACCTTCATTAATTTTCTCTTATGTCATAGGAACAAGATACAACTTTCACTCTTATCTCTGTATCATATATATTCTTATGAATTCATTTCCCCCCCTTAGTTTGTGATTGCAACTTTAGTTAAGAAATCTTTGGCTCATTGTCTGTATGGCATGCCTTAATATCCTAAACTTTTCTTCTCTAGTTACTTCTGTGTAATGCACCAAGTTATTTTTAAAGGAAATTCATTTTACATATTACGACTTCTTCTGAGAAGACAAATACTTAGCCTGCTAGTTTCTTACTTCCAGATTGTATTACAATCCGTTAACTCTCCAGCTGAAAAAGCCAATTTAAATATTTCCCAAGGCCGGAATCTTAGCTAGCATCTTAACTCCTTATGCTTGCCTTTCTTTATTATTTGATATCCCCCTTGTTGTTGTTTAGTCGTGTCTGACTCTTCGTGACCCCATGGACCAGAGCACGCCAGGCACTCCTGTCTTCTACTGCCTCCCGCAGTTTGGTCAAACTTATATTAGTAGCTTCAATATCCCCCTACATATGTACATATCATTATGCTGCATAGCCAAAATATGTATCAGAATCTGTAGAAAGTCTAGGCTGCTCCATTTTCCTATGCTAAGCTAAATTCATTAAAAAATGGCATGTGTAACCACATTCATTTCTATGGCTATAAAAACAAATCTTCATGGGATGTTCCTGGAGTTGTGCTGGGGACTCCTTCAATGGAAGTTGGCTTGTATTTCTCTTTTCCAAGAACTTTCCATAAGCACTGTTTGTACATGGAGTTGGTCACATAGCATGCCTTGGGACTGGATTTTGCTTTTCATCTTTTGTCCCGTTTTCCCATTCAGTTACTTTATAGTTAAGAAATGTGATAGCTAACACCTGCTGATCATTTTGTGCATGTATGTATGCATATATTCATGATGGGAGCAGCTTAAAAGTTGCTAAAAGGAATCTTCCCAGCAAAAAGTGATATAAAAGTTTTGAGAAATATCTAATTGTTACAGGAATGCTATCAGATCCTCCCTACGATTGATTTTAATCCTTGTTAACTAAGTAGCTTAAAAGTGTGTCATCTTCATATCCTAAAATAAGAATCATGAATTAAATATTTTATTCATCAAAGCCATAAATAGGATTTAGCTGCTTTTCATTTTATCAGCATCTCAAGG
The DNA here is from genome assembly GCF_964252035.2 of Podarcis erhardii. Lineage (NCBI taxonomy): Eukaryota > Metazoa > Chordata > Lepidosauria > Squamata > Lacertidae > Podarcis > Podarcis erhardii. The sequence goes on from NC_138510.1 coordinate 27,048,303, forward strand.
ATCAGTTTAGCATCTTCTAAGCGTCTTTGCAGAATTCTCTTGATCACATTAGTATGAATAAAACTCAGTATTAACTAGTAGAATAGAATGGAGGAATGTAGTGAACTGTAATGAAACTTACCATATATTGTGTAGGAACTGCATCAAAACATCCTTAGTATAACACATTGGCTAAGGAATGAAAAGTGAATGTAAGAAACCACTTTAAAGCAAATCAGATAATTGGAGCATCTAGCTCTCCAGCATTTATGCAATAGTCTGTTTAAATGCTGGGGGGTGAATGTGATCTGTCCCTGAGCTACATCCCTTTTCCACAGACAAGGAATGTCCTATTTCTCCCTGTATTTCAAATTTACTTGTGTGTTTATTTATTTTTGAAACATTTCTATGGTGCCTTTCAGTTTTGTGCTTGCAAAAGCAGCTTACGAGAATTTAAAATTAGTTAAAAGATGCAGAGAAACACATAACAAGAATGCAAAATGGCAGGGATCCTTTCCTACAAATGTTAGCGACTCCTTTGCAGAAAAGGAGCTTACCCACGTACATAATTGACATAAATTGGTGAGGAATGTACTCTGTCCTCATGATACTAAGGAATCCTTGCAGGAGAAGGAAACAAAGAAGCATAAGAGGTCGTCTTTGACAGTTTTATAGGATAAAAAGAAGCTTTCTACTTCTTTGTTTCAGCTTGGGACCTAAAGAGGGCCACAGAACTGGACTTGGACTTGGAGAACACATGACTTTGAGCTCAATTTCCACACCATAGGGAGTCTAGGAATCTCTGCTGCTGAAATGTGGCAGCAAGGAACAGAGCTTTTCCTTGAAGGGCACTTGCTGTCCCCAGAGGATCATCTCAGTGACAACTGCTTATAAAGACTGGCCTCCTCCTCTCTTTTTTTTTTTAAATGTTTTTATTATTTTCTTCCTTAAACAATATTTTCAACAATGCAATAACAAACATAAAACTTTCTGCTTTGCTGAGCATACGACTTCCCTTCTTCCCTTCAGCAGGTTTTCCACTTTCAAGTCCTGTCTCAAATTTTAGTTCTTTCACTTCTATTATCCACATTGTAGGATTTATTTCAATCCTGCTAGCGTCTTCAGATTTTTGCAATTATGATTCAAATATACAATAAATTTACTCCAGTCCCTTTGAAATTTTTGATCGTCCTGGTCCCGAATCCTGCATGTCAGTCTGGCCAATTCCGCAAAGTCCATCATCGTCGCCTGCCACTCTGCAATTGTAGGTACTTCCTGTAACTTCCACTTTGGGACCATTAAAGTTCTCGCTGCTGCTGTGGCGTACATAAATAGTTTTTAGTCTATCTTCGCAATTTCCTCTCCCATCAAACCTAGCAGAAATGTTTCCAGTTTTTTGAGAAAGGTATATCTAAACATCTTTTTTTAGTTCATTATAGATCAATTCTCAAAATGTTTTTACTTCATCACACGTCCACCACATATGATAAAAGTCTCCGTCTGATTCTTTGCATTTCGAAATGCCTCAGAGTGAATTACTCTCAAATCCTTTCAAGTAGTGAAAGGGACTTGCAACAAAGACACACGCCCATTATCTGTATGCGTTTAATTACTTCTTTTATTTTTTCTCAAAACAAAACCTCACGTCACCAGCAATGAATATCTTCAGGAAAATTTACGTTAGATGAAGATTTTACATGTGTAGTTCAAATTCTAAAACAATTCACCATTAACTTGGCAGTCATTACAGCGCCAGGTGTGTTCATGGCCAAAATCAAAAGAATGAGTTAGAAAGGTTGAAAGCTCTAGAGAGCTTTGAAACTTAACATCCTGACACAATTCAAATGTCTTTTATCAAAGTTGCATGTGTAGCTCTATGTGTTAGATTGATGGGATTTAAAATTGTATGGATATCATTTCAATTGTACACCTGTTTCCTGTGGATAAATGATCTATCACCTTAAGACATATTATTTTCTGGGTGGATGAGATTTGTGACTTTTGAGCAACAGTATCAACAAACTTTTGAGATTCCATCTGAAAAGGACAATTCTCAAATGTATGTAACTTCATCATGCAAATCAAGATATGCATAAGCCTCATGCAAAGAACATGAGGAAACTAGGGACATTGAACCAAGTGAAATTAATTGAAAAACATATACATTCTGTTTGAGTATAAATACCAAGGTTAGGTGATACTACAGTTCATAATGAAAAAAACAAAGACACAAAACACATAAAGGAGGATTGTACAATGTGAGTACAAGTTCAATGATCCACCAAAATGTGCATGATTGGAGACATTAATATCTTCCAGATTCACTAGAAGCAGTGAGAGTTTGAAAACTGACTTTAATGAAAGAAAGATTGCACATGTAATTTGTGGACTAAGATTGATTTTCATTTCAGTTTTGATCAGTGTTTTTTTCCCCTAGAAAAAGAGGTGGGGGTACTCACCATGAGGTTCTTACACTGAGGGCCACACTTTTAATATATCCTCCAAATAAATGCAGTCACAGCTCTGACAGGAATACGTGGAAAAAGCAGCCAGCCGTAGAATCATAGAATTTTAGAGGGACCCTAGTTCTGATCATTATTTTTATCTAGCAAGGCAGGTTTTCCTTTACATTTGGAACATATATGCAGCAGAGCATTCTGCAATGTGATGTGAACCTTTATTGCTCAATTTGATGAACAGCTACTTGTATGCCACACATTATGGGGTATTATATACACCCTGAATTTACTGCAATTTGTTCTTTCGATATTTCACATTTACTCAAATGTGCTCAGCACAACAGATGGTTTTATAGTCGACTATACCCAGAACTATATTGATCATGTATGATCTCCACATGCTTCTTGGGACTGCTCCATTATGAAAGCAGCTCTTCTGCTGCCAAACAAACAACTGTATAGAAACCTGAGGGAACTTCATAAAGACTTCTGGTACTGTATGTCGGGAAAAATTAGTTTGGGTGGATGGTGTGTGTGTGTGTGTGTGTGTGTGTATGTGTGTGTGTGAGAGAGATATAGTATCCCTTTAATCTGGCCCTTCTGCTGAGGATAGCCTTCCTAGTTCCACCCACTTGCTAAGTATACAACCAACCACAGAGGTCCTCAAAAGCATGATTTTTTTGGTGGACCTTTTGTTTGTTAAAGTACTAAACAAATACACAGAAATGCATCGAGAAAGTGCTGCTATAGTTTTATACAGATTTCTGCAAGATCTTGAAACCCACCCCCTCTCTATTCAGTTTGTCTGCACTTTCAAACTTGTAGGCTGAGAATATTCATCCTTAGCTCTATGGCTTCTATTTCAGGTTTAACTTCTATTTTCTACCAGTATTAATACTTCTTTCCTAGATGTCTATTTGAGAAGTTAGTTATTGCAGAAGTGGGAGGATGAGCTGTGAAAAGGTGTGAAGCATGTAGATCCTACCTGTGGTTTTGAGATAAATGCACAATCCATATTTTTCTAAGTATGTAGCCAAATCTACCTTGTAGATCCAATCTCTCATCTTTTTTTATTTACTCAATTTCTTTTCACAGCCACTCAAAGTGACTTTCAATAAACAATGCAGCACAATGCAAGCAAGACTCTTCCACTGTAGATTGATAGCTGAAGACTCTTCATATTCTTCTGTTGGTTCTCCACACATCCTCTTAAAGCATCTTCTTTCATTGGCTTTGCTTCTAGCTTCATTTCATTTTGTTTAAATGCCTCCAGATAATGAAAATCCAGTTTTGCCACTGTCATCAGAATTCCCCATGATTTATTAGGAATCTCAAAGGACACAAGAAGCTCCTTTGATATTACAAAATGCTCTTGGACAATTGTTTGAGATGGATGAAATACATTTTCTTCAAACGGTCATCTAGTGACCAGTATTTGGAGACATTCATTGAAGGGGTATAAGGCTTTTAAGAGTTCTATGGGCCAGCTGGAAGGTTGGGTAGAATCAGGACAGTGTTTTAAATTTCTGGCAGGCATCTCCCAGCCTGAGAGCTAACAGTTAAGTAGGGATGGAGGAGAAGATCACTGGGTTTGTATTTTAATGAGAATTTACACTTCTCAAATCAATACAAAAACCAAAATACAGCTTGCCTTTGAATTTTGTACTTCTGTGAATTTTGTAATTCAATTCTCCAATCAATGCAGGCATACAAAACATGTGTCTTAGTGGAAAGAGCATGCAAAATGCATAAATGAGTGAAAACAATGTACAAAAATGCATTCTGCTATGGAAAAACTGCTTGTCAAAATGCATACATTAGGCAAAAGGTGCATATATTTGGAGGAATGTTCACAAATATGTGTACAAATTTTCACAAGGAAAAATGAATGTGAAAATGGGGTGAACTGAACTTAGGACTAGAACAATGAGAAACTGAGATAAAGCAAAATCAAGAGATTTGCTCATCCCTACTTGAAATATTTGCTGGTTGGATAGAGAGGAGATTTAGGGTACCTGTTGAAGTCTTATTAGGTGGACAGAGCAGGTTCATATTCTCCCACTTTCCAGCCATTAAGCTTTGGCAGTTCAGATAGTGTTCAGTGATGGTGGGTGTTGGTGATGAGGAGACAGGACAGTTGTTGAAACCCATGGAATGTGATGTGGGGATGTCAATTTTAATTGTTTTGTAGAAACTAGTTAAAATGAACTTTGTCACAAAGAGCATGTAAAGTAGAGACATAAGGATATAAGGAAATAAAAATTTTCCATTTCATTTCAGTCATCGCTCAATATTCCATAGTTCTGATATCTACAATACAGAAATTTCATACTATAAGTGTGTGCTGATGGATTATAACAAGTGAGTCTGAGAGCCTAGAAAGCAATAGTAATGGGCCTTAAAACCATCAGATTCCCTATGGGAGGAGGAGCTGTAAAACTATTTGGTTACAAGTCTGCTTGCTGTTTAGTCTCTTATGTCAGTGTGTAATTGTATACCATCTATGAAAAATTTGCCTCATATGCTACATCATACTTGGAATAAGGGTTACATCTTCCTTTCTCTGATGATCTAATGTAGGGCTGGTCTTCTGAAATGTTACCGTGAAATCGTTGTTGAAAAATGATTTGCCTGGGATATTTCAACAATACTTTTTATTGTCATTATTATTTCCCTTTTTTCTACAACTTCTTAAGGAGCATCTACACAGAATTCCAATGCCGTGGAGCCAGAAAAGCAGGTTGACAACACTGTGAAAATGGCAGGAGTTATAGCTGGCCTTCTGATGTTTGTAATTATCCTTCTGGGAGCAATGCTTACCATCAAGAGAAGGTAAGTTTCTAAGATCTCTAATTTGCTTTGTTTTGGGAATGGTTAATACCTTTTGTTTTAAATTTTTGCACCTTGCTTGAGCATATTTTATGCTCATTTGGGGGAGCAGAGGCATAGATAGGTTAGGGCTGTTGTTTTTCTTAAATGGAGTTTAAGATACATGCCTGAAAAGCTAATCTGCCCTTCATGTGCTCACTGAATATGTGGGAATCACTTCTCTGTGGTTGTATCCCACTGGCTGTGATGCGTGGTGTTTGTATTTCTTGTGTGCACAATTTGATGAGGGCAATGATTTGGGTCTTTCCTGTCTCCATTGACATTTTTCTTTCTGTCATGGTAAGTGTGTGAAGAAGGTAGAACATTTTGGATTTTCATTTTCCAATATGAATGTACAAACATATAAGCAAAACAAGAATACAATTGGAAGTCCTGAGTTCTAGACCCAATTCTATCACTCGGCATATCCACACTGCAGACTTATATTGGTGATGTAGTCTATTCCCTCTTCCCTGCAAATTCTGGGAATTGTACTGAAGGCAGCAAGTGTGTGTGTGTGTGTGTGCGTGTGTGCGTGTGTGCGTGTGCATGCGTGTGTGCTTTCTACCAGAGTGCTCAACACTTCACCAAACTGCAATTCCCAGAATTCTTTAGTGGAGCTATTAATAAAACCAATATAAGTTTGTAGTTTAGATAGGGCCATCTTGTACTATCTGAGCAAGTCATTTCACTTAGCTACAAAAAGGAAACAGTGCCTCATGGAGGTGCCGACAAACCTAATTAGCAAACACTTCCACTCTCTCAGATGATAAGTAGCATTTCTGTAAGCATAGAAACAATGTTATTAAAGCTGAATTTCTTCTGTTTTCATACTGGAATAGTAAATTATGAGGACAAACTTTATTTTCTGATTGTGTAAGTGTTGCGTATAAGTGTATTTAGAGAAGAAGAAATATGCAAAAAAAATTAATGTGTATGGCGTTTCCCATCTGACTTCAATATTACAAGCTGTGAAATGTGTGGGATGCTTCAAAAAACTGCCTTTCTATTCTTTTTTGAAGGAGCGGTGCAGTAGACCCAAGGTGATTATTAACCTTCTAAGTGTGGCTTGACTGTGCATGCTCACTGACAGCCATTTCCTCTGGACCGTCCATTCAGATGGACAAAGTTATTAAAAACTTGCCTGGGGAAGAGAGGTTGTCTGAGGATTTGTTTCAACCCATATATGATCTCACCACTTTCTGAAGTCGTTGCTGGCATGTCTTGGGAACAAAGTTATCAAGCAGTTCCATCTTTTTTGCATCTGTATATGCTTTCTATGTGAACCACTGGCTCTCACACTTTGAACCAGCATGGCATGTCAGCTGAGTTTCCTTGCTCTCATTTTATGATCACCACACCTATCACGTACTGTGAAGTAGTGATTCCGTTGAGCTGGTATTTTAAAAGAATGGGGGGCGGGGTTGTCCTTGTTTAACACATGTCATTATTTTGACATTATACTCATATTTCCCAAAGCACAGTTTTAAAGGAAGCCCATAGTTTGCTACATCCCAGCAATGCGATGGTAACGTGAGTTTGCACATGCAAGTAGCTCAGTTTCCCATCTTTAGTCACACTATTTGTAGTGTTGTTGTTTTAATTGTAGGAGTATGACTGCTTGGTAATGATTGTAGTTATATTTGTGTTGTCACTGTGCCGTAAAAGCTGTCCTGGGGCAAACATTATGGCAGGTGTAGCCAATGAGGTACCCCCCCCCAAATGTTGTCAGACTACAATTCCTACAACCCCTGAGCATTGACTGATGGGAGTTGTAGTTTAACAATGTCTGGGGGGCATCATGTTGGCTACTTATGTGTTATTGTCTCAGGAAAACCATTTCTACAACTTGTTCAATACACTTGTTCCCATTTTCTGTACGCTCATTTCTGAAGAGCTGCATCTTCAGAGTTGCAAAAGCAATCACTCCACCGAGAACCATGAATAAAAGAAATGCTGATGCACTAAAGTTGACCTCAGCTTCCATTTGCTTCAGTAAATGTTGAAGATGCTTAGAAACTCTTAAGATAATATCTGCAAATACGACTTTGTACATTAGGCTTAGGACATTCTTCTGTATCCTGCATTCATTTTCTTGTATTCATGTTTAAAATTCAGCCTCGTGTGTTCTGAATCCCTTATACTCTTCTGCCTCTTTAGCAGCTTTTATAATCCATGAGAGGGAAAAAGAATAATCCCCTTTATTGTGAAAAGGAAATTTAACAAGAGTCCTGTGTGCTTGTCAGGTTACCAGAGCTTTTGAAATCTGATAACATCTTCCTGTGCTCTTGTTTATTGTCTCAAATTTGTCTTCATTCATGTGAAGGAAAATACCATTTCCCCCCTTTTGATAGGATTCTGGGAGTTTGTACTTTTCATATCTGGAACTTCCAAACCTTAATAGAATGTAAAGAGGCTGGAACAAAATTACAAATAACAAAGAGATTATATTTTTCTGCTACTTCTGTTTTACATTTTTAGTACAAATTTGGCAAGTATACTAAACTAATAACAGTACAATGCTGGTTAATATTAATTCAAAAATTGGGAAGATCAATTAATTCCCTCTGATTTTAATAGTTTTAATGAGTGGCAAAGCATCACAAACCATGCTTTATCCAAATAACATATTTCATATTGATTTGTTATAACTTACCTTTTTGTTTTTTGTTTTGCTCTAAACTCCTAGAGACATCATATGTGTGTTAAATTGCCTTCTTCTATAATCCTTAACAACATTCACTATTACCATTGACAAATGTATGTAAAAGATCTGTACTAGGGCATGGTTTTTAAATGGATGCAGGTTCCATTTATTTCAGTGGAATTTGTTTCCATGTAAGATTATTTATGATCAGTAGTAGGGTTAAATTGCAAGTTCAAGTGCAGAATTTAAAGTGGTTAATGGACTTGGTTTCATTTTCTGCTGAGTTTTCCAATATATGGTATCTTATGTCTACAGAAACTCCACTGAGAGTCTTGTTTTAAGAACTGCAAGCGCACATTGCTCATTGGAATGTTCTCCTGGACACGCACCCAAATGTGGATGTTCTCCATTCATTTATAAATATGGCTGCTGTCCACTGCTTCAATACAATGTACATTTAAATGTACATTTCCCTATAGCATATCCCATTCGTAAACACCTTCACAAGAGTTAACACATCTAGCTACTTCCCACCCCTGATAAAAATTAAATCAGATAAAAACTGAATGGCATAAAAGTGCGCATCTGCTGAACTTCTGCGTCCACAATGGAAATTTACATTTCTCAATTACTTTACAGCATTCCTTTCCTTAGCATATATTTGTCACCAACAGATCACTCTAACACAAGCTGTAAGGTGCTTAGTTACTAATATCAAGTTGTGATATGCTTATAACTACTGCAAATAAAGGCATTGTTGTTTGATTTACAGAGGTCAGTTAGCGTATCTGGTTACCAAATTTTACTACAGTGTGTTGCATAATAATTCCCGTAAACTAAAGTGGTCTCCTAAATGAAGACTTTGAAGCATCCTAAACATTTTTAAACATTGGACAGGACATGAAGTCCATTTGTTAATTCACCCTGTGCTTCTAAATTACCATGTACTGTTCCACATTTCTCAGTAATGATATTCATGCCTCCAAAGCTGATTTAGAAAGTTGATGAATGGCAGAGTTATAGCGCGTCCCATTATTTCCAGCTATATAGAAGATGTAAATCCATTGTTGAGCTAGGTTATCAAGCAGAGTTAAAAACCCAGTGATTCCACAGCTAAACGAAGATTTTAAATCTGGCCACAAAGTCAGCCATCAGCATTCCAAATTGTTCTGCACTCACCCTCGTTTTGAATGTTTGACTCAACTGAAAATGGGGAAAGCTAACATTCTTTCACAACTACCAAATCAACATGATTTTCAGAATTCCAGAAATCTTCCTTTAACTTGTAAACCAAAGGCACTTAATTGATGCTGTGCAAAACCAGTCTCAGAAAATACCGAAGCAAGCTTTAGAAAGTAAAGGCTGTTGTACCAGAAAGTCTGGTCCAGCCTAGACTTTTAAAGCAGACTATACTCATACCATCTTATTGTTATACAAACAAATTTGTGAGAAGCCCCGTTCCATGCCCAATAAGCATGGAATGCCTTTGCCAGGTGGCACTGTGGCCCATAGATTGCCACAGTGCGAGGTTTTGCCCATTATCTTCTCTGTGTGATGGGCTCATGGGGAAAAGCTGTCCCATGAGCCCTTGCTGAAGTGGGGAGGGGAGCCATTTTGCTCTGAGAGCTTCCTGCCCACCCACCCTCAGGTTGGAGTCTTCACTGAGCAATTTTGGGTCATTGGTTGACAGGGACTAAAAGGAATTTTTTTGGCATTTGGTTGGGGTTTCTTTTCGCCTTTCCCTCAGTGAAATTATAGCTTTCCTTTGTTAGGAGGAAGAACATTGTTTGTATGAGGGTGGAAATGACATTGGTCAGGATCAGCATAGTATGGGGAGGGGGCCATAAGGGGCCTGATGGGAGGATTGACCATGGCAGACCCAAGTGTGAGTTTGGTATCTGCCTGGTTGGAATCTTTAGCCTGGTCCCCCAGTGAGACCTTGCTTGCTTGGCTTGTACCATGACAAGGTTCAACACTGGCTGACTCCCGTCATACAGATTCAGAGCAATGCAAACCCAGCAGATCCATTCCATCAACATGGGGCTTTGGGAATGATGAACTCATCCTGACACCCAATGCCATGACAACCCTTGTCCTGCCTGTTAATAAATATTTAGCCTGATTTTATCCCATCACCGTTGTACAGTCTGCTTATTTTGCTGCTCTCATGGGTCACATAATACTCCTGCCTGAGCAACATCCACTATATATTTTGGAAGGTTAACTGTTTGTCTGTTTGAATACCTCTTGAGATATTGTCAGGGAACTGCCATCGGAAGAACAGGTGGTGGAAAGGCTCCAGGAGAATAGGAGAGACTCTGCAGCAGAAGAGGGAACCAGTAGGGGGGGAGCAGGAGCTCCAAGGGAAAGGGAGTCGGAGGGGAGGCTCTGGGATACTTCCAGTGAGAACAGTGAGGAGGTATCAAGGCCCCCTTTAGGAACCCCCACCCCTCGCCGGAAACTGTCACGCAGAGAATCCAGGAGACGCGTTTCCGTTAAGCAGCTTTTATGTTGGAAACGTTTCCGCAGACGCCCACTGTCGGACTCTACCAGTGATTGACGGAGCCATGCCAAAGGGCTCCGCTCAAGGCAGAGCTTTGCTACGCTGAGCAAACTCTGAGGGACCAAGCTTTTAAGCACAAGCAGCTCATTATCCCATCACAGATATCATAACCAGATTTTGCATGAAGATATCAAGGAGCAGGATTTAATTTATCTTTGGATACAGTTGGTTGCCATTTTGAATCAAGATTGTGAAACGAACCCTTTGGAACTGTGCTGATTTTAGCCACTGATTTCAAAACTGCACTATTTTTTAATTATTATTATTTCTCAGAATCCCAAGCAACATTGGATATAGTATATTATAGACTTTAAGAAAACTATGGTAGGGCTTCTCAGCATGAATGAGCCAAAGTGCTTTAATCTAGTTCAGTTGGTTCCAGTCTGTACAATTTAGATCAGTCTTTCCCATCCTAACTCCTTTCAGATGTTTGGGACTACAGTATTTGGATTTGGGTTGAAATAAATGCATCTATGTCAATTAAAAGTCAGAAACATGTTTGGAAATAGAACAGGGAAGGGGAGAAAATAGCAAGTGTTATTCTCTGTCCCACAGATTGCTGAACACAAGTGTACAGCCAGCATTGTCCTCTAAGGTCAAAGCCATATCTGAGTTTCATTCATCTTCAACTTATTTGTATGAAAGCCTTTTTTCCAGGGGAATCTGTGTTCCCAGTGTTGTTGGACTAAAACTCCCACCATCCCTCCCCATTGGGCATGCTGGCTGAAGCTGGTGCGGGGCAGAATCCAAAATTTCCAGAGGGCACCAGACCAGTGAAGGTTGTTAAAGATATTAAACTGTACATAAGTATGGACTCAAAATAGGACCCTCTTCTGCACTAAACCAGTTGATGCCCTCAACAAATTAATATTAAATCTGTTCATCCGATCATTTTGATCTGAAGTTGCACAATAGGATCATAGAGTCAAACTGAGAGATGCATTTGCCTCATGTATCTTATTTTAAAGCTAATGCAGATTAAACTACAATGAGATGAGAAACTATCCAAAATATTGATGGACTGGAACAATCTGTATAATAAATGGATTATTTCTTTTTTAAAACGGCAACTCCTAAATACATAATTTTAAAATAAAGATTAGTCCTTACATTATACAAAAAGAAAAAAGCAACCATATGTGTCTTAGCTACATTGTACTCAGACTTCCATAATAATCTCTTAGCCCACAAAGAAGCTAGTATGAGATTCTCTTGCTTTTCAAGGCAATGAGGCAGAAAAGTAGTGATTTAATTAGACAAACTTGAGGCACTACCTTCAGACATCAGAGTGACATCTGCTCATGGCCCAGGGCATTATAACTGATCAGTAATAGACACATCTGATTTTTCTGAATGTAGCATTTGCTATCCAAATGGGGGAAACAATGGCATTGTGGGATTGTATAAGGAGAAAATGTTTCAGGGTGAAAAAGACACACTGCCAGAAGAAGTAAACATGACTGAAATTAGGGATGGGTGAACAGTCAAAGATTCCATCTAACTGACGTAAACTCACTCAGTTTGAAATACTTCTTGAGAGCTTACAATTACCTTCAAAAATTAAGATTCAGGTAGTGAATGTCAGGTAGTGTTGGTCTGGCGCAGTCAAAAAACATTAAAAAATTGTCCAGTAGCACCTTAGAGACCAACTAAGTTTGTTCTGGGTATAAGCTTTCATGTGTATGCACACTTCTTCAGATACGAAAGCTTATACCCAGAGCAAACTTAGTTGGTCTCTAAGGTGCTACTGGACAATTTTATATATTTTTTTAAAAAAAATTAAGGTTGACCCTTGTTGAATATTAGTGCCTCAAATCTGTTTGGCGGCACTATTTATCTCTTATCAACTATCTATCTTGCCTTTCCAAAGGAGCCAAACAAAACATTTAAATATGTAAACAATCCAAAACATTTGAAAACAATCAAATATCCTCATCGCTAGTGATTGTAGGGTTGTTAGGAGCAATGCATTTCAGCCATCAAATGCCTAGGTCAACAGGAATGTACAGCGGTACCTCCGGTTGTGGACGGGATCCGTTCCGGAGCTTCGGTCAGATCCTGAGGTTTCTGCAACCTGAGGACCCCTTCTGTGCATGTGCGTGCGGCAGTACCCAGTAAAATACTTCCGGGTTTGCCGCTTTCGCATCCCGAAGTTTACGTAACCAGAGGTACTACTGTATTTAGTTTCCTTTGAATGTTGATAATGAGGAATGCATCTGCATCTTACTAAGTGGGGAGATGCTACTGAGAAGGTGCTTTCATGAGTCGGCACCACAAACAGGGTCTCTCATACCAACACATGGGAGTGACTGGGGCACCCCAGTCAGATGGGCAGAGTACAAATAATAAAATTATTATTATTATTATTATTATTATTATTATTATTATTATTATTATTAACACATTGTCCTAGATGCTCATCTGGTCACCCCTAAGATATCTTCCACTGAAATGTTTGTTGACCAGAGCAAGCTGCCTTCACAGAACTCTCCAGGCCTATCACCCATGAAGATCAGCAAAAGTCAGTATCGGTTGGAATGTCCTGCATATCTGGACTGCAGGCATCAGAAATGCTAAACTGTAATCCCCCTTATCACTAAAGTAAGATTTAAATGGGCAAAGCCAAGTGGCTTAACTTCTGTACTTTCGAAGCCTGTGATGGTTATCCATTATGATGGTTATCCCAGAAGTCAGAAATGAAGTTTGGAATATGCATAGGCCACCCCTCTGAATAATACACTCTCAACGCAGTTTACACAACAATTTTAAAATTACAGCTTCAAAATAATAGAATTAAAAATGCAATACAATTTCTTCTAAACACCCACAGCATGCATAAAACAGCAGTACTAAAAAGTAGATTTCCATCCCAGAATATCATATACATTTTCAACGGTGTAATCTGCTAAAAGAACCGCTGTACCAAAAAGAAAATATTCCTGCATAGGCCAGCTGAAACAAACAGGCCCCCATTGGGTGCTTAATAGAAAGACAAAGGTGCTTACGAAAGGAGAACATCAGCTTAAGAACTTAATTTCTTAACACACACATCTGTGCACCCAGTTCTGAACAAAAACTGTTTTTTGGAGACGCTTGCTAAATATTCATAGAATTCATAGAACTCATTTTAGGGGAAGATATGAATGTAGTTATGGATAATTTCCCTGATAAAATAGGAAGAAAAGGAAACACTTAAACCTTTGAATACATTATTTAAGAAAAGGCATGATGTATTTTTAGAGGCTATCTGTCAGCACATAGAAAATAATGATTATATGCTTTTTTTCCAAGGCAAGAAACAGTTATTCCAAAATCAATACATCCTTCATTTCACATGCATTAGGTAATAACATTAGTGATATCAGAGAGGTTAACCTATGCAAAATATTGGAGGGCACTGGCTCGTCCTTCAATAACTGAATGGAAAGATAAAATGTGTGAATATGCCTTTCATGTCAAAATTCACACTATATTAGGATGGAGGAAAGTAGTCAAGGATATAATAGCTTTGCTTGAAGCGTCATTTAGTTTTATTTATATTGGCAACAATACTCAAACTACTAATTCTCTATGTGGAGATGATTCTATACATCCAGCATACATGGAATTGAAGCTTTGCAAAGAAAAGTATATAAAACTTAGTTTTAACAGATGACGAGCTGTTTAGCAAAAGGTGAATATACATTAATGCTGTTCTGTGAACTCTTGCACAAGTAATAGAAGGCTGCTCATAGACAGTGCACTGAAATAATATACCGATGGTATATTATAGAATAAATATGTGTTAAGTTGCTATTTCCATATTTGGTGTTGTTATTTATTGTGTTTTCAACCAAGTATGCTGCTGTTAGCCTCCTTGAAACTTTGGTGGGAAGGCAAAATATAAATCCTGAAAATAAATAAATACTGTAAATAACATGAATGAATAAGAAGGAGGCAGGTTGTAGCTTATCAGCTCCAGTGGACTGAGCAAGCTTATGAGAAGCAACTTGTAGAAGTCTAATGCAAGAGCTTGCAGAAACATAACAATTTTTTGGATGGGGCGGGATCACTTTTTTCATACAACCCTCTCCTCCTAAGTTTGAAACACCCCTTCAGTGAGCTGAAGAGGGCTCTTCTAGAGGAACCGTTCTAGAGGACCCACTCCCCACACCAAAGCATGTTGTGGTTCGAGGACCCGATCCCCCCAAAGTGGAATGAATACACAAGGACACGTGATATAAGGTTAATGGGCAAGAAAAGACCACAACTTTATTGATTACAGCAAGTGAAAAGGTATTGGCTTAGGCATTGGATTACACCAGCTGACTCCACCCCTTCAGAGAGGGGTGAGTCTGAAACAAGGGGGTTTATTCACCAGTAGGTGGAGCCTATTGATGCTAATCCAACTATAGGCTCTCCCCTGATGTCACCGAGGGTCGTGCCATGGCCTCCCGCCAAGCAGGCATCAGACAGAATACACAACCGCCAGATTCCTTTAACGGAATACCCAAAAATTGAAGGCATAGGCGATGGCCACACCTAGCCCTTCGACACCACAACACATTATTCCAGTGCCTAACTTACCCACCAATACCACGAAAGTTGTGACGATTGCTACGAGGTAGGCAAAAAAACCAAAAAGCCTAATGCCAAATGGAAAAATTCCTACCAGGCCCCCCAGACAACCAGGGCGACCAACCTAAGGTCCATAGCAAGGCCAAGGAAAACTAAGACCCTGAGCTCAAAGGGAGTGGAGGGTGGGTGAATCGCGACGGGACGATGAAGAGTGAGGCCGAGGAGGGGCTGGTGCCGCAGTATTAAGGCTGCTGTACACGCCCCCTCAGAGGCACCTGGTTGGGTGCCTGCCGATGGGCGTGGGCGCCAGCCAGGTGAGTGGGTGGCAGGGGGCTAAAGCCCCCTGCTAGAGGGTGGCTCGGGCTCCCACCCACAACCACTCCCCTCTCTTCCAGGAGGAGAGTCTTTCTCCATGTACAATAGGGTTATCGCCAGGGCATTCCAGGACATCTTATGCGTCACTGGATAGCATTTGTAGTGGACTTGCTTGTAATAATTATCATATAATGACTGAGACAGAAACAGTAACATTTGTCCTCTCGTCCTCAGCACCTGTTGACTGTAGAGGTGGTCCAAGGGAGTATGAAATAGAACAGGAATAGAGAAAACGTGGTCCCCCAGTTGTTCTTGGATTCCAGCTCTAATCAGCCATAGCCAACACTGACCAATGGCCAAGGATTGTGAGAGTGGTAGTCTAAAAACACTGGGGGGAGGACACTAGTTTCCAACCCCCAGTGTAGAAACTCACTATCCCCAGAACAATTAACAGTAATTCTACTTCTACAAGCCCTGCACCACTTATTTGGAAAGCATATAAACCTGGGAGGGAGAGGAAGGAGCAGTTGGCTCTTGCAAATGCCTAGCAACTACCAATTAGAGGAGAGATTAAATGGCTTCTATCCGTGTGAATTCAGCATGGCAACTGAATTATACTTAAAATCTGAGACATGAGAAAATGTACCCTCATCCCTGCCTGCAATCCACAAATCATTTATTCTGGACCAGTCTTCCAAAATTCTTCTCATCTGAATTTCTCCTCATATTTTGGAGTCATAGAGTAGATGCTTCCAGAGTGGAATCTGTGCATTAGGGAATCTTCTGTGGTTCCATGGTTTTTGACATCTTTCCTCCATTTCGAATGTGCCTATCTGCGTTAATAAAACACTGCAAAAAGAACCAGTATCTAACCACGGGTATGATTGCACTGTGATAGTTTTTATGTGGTGTTTTAACAATGCATATGTGCACTTTTGTGCTCTGATAAAACACTGTAGTAAAGAATCTTGATGTGATTGTACATACAGTTATGTGAGTAAGCGTTTTCCTTGGTAGTTTACCATTGTGCAGGACTACATATGTATATCAGTGAAACACCTGACAGTATTATATTGATGGGTACATGCTCACTGGTAACATAGAGATGGGTAAAGAGGCAAAAGAACTGTAATCTGTAGCAAACTGTGCATTCTTCAGTTCCAGAATTAATTTCAGAAGTTTTCCTAGTTAAACTGGAATTCAAGAGAAATAGAATGCAGGGCAGACTAAATTAATGGAAGAGCTAAGGAATGGAATGGGGAAAATCTTATCCCTAATCTTCTCAACAAGACCACATGACAGCTCTTAATTTATACTAGAGCAACTGGTTTGTTAATTGCAGACAAAATAGTTCAGACTGTAATAGTCATCTTGCTGGTGACAGTGTTCAAGAACTGCCAACCTCCTCCAATTTTTTGGACACAGAACACTGTTGCAATCTTTTCAAGTAGTTCTGTGTTAAGCTGAATTTCCCTGTGTTTCATTGTACTGTTCTTGCTCTTGTCTGTTCTCCTATGACAGTGTGTCATTGTCATGTTTGTCAAGACAGGACAACTTCTACCATGATGCATTGCTACACAGGTCTATGTTTGGGCTAAACTCTCAAATGTCCAATGCAAAAGAACACCCCAAATTGTATTAACAGTAGTGTGTTGTATATTGTCACTAGGATAGTCTTAGAAACTATATACGTAGAAGTGGATTGCCCCTCATAGTGAATAATATTTGGGAGATAAGAAGCCCTGATTTCAAAATGAGACAATAATATTATGCACTCTGTTCCGGGACTATAATTGGCTGCATTCCCACAGTTTGTATGCAGCACTGCCAGGGCTGGGGATGTCCAGCTCTGTTAAACAATCGACAATCACAACAGTTACCTGTTTCAGAGAGAGGATGAGAAGATTGGCATGATCACTGATTTTCTAAGTGGGGTATGTGAGCTCCAGCAGACTGAGGAGTCTTGTGGGCTCCTTTTGTGTATCGCCATAGCTGTTTGGGGGCTGGTGTATAATAATTGATAATATATCAGTATTCAAATTAGGCAATGCATCAGTGGAATACTATGCACAACTGTACAAGGTGTATATGCATGTGTGATCATGATGCATGAAAATCTACATGCAGGTTTAATTCTCATTTCTAAGAACAGGAGATTTCTCAAGAAGAACACAGCTTAAGTGTGTGTGTGTGTGTGTGTGTGTGTAGATAGTGGTCTGGGTATTTTTTTCAACTACTTTTCAAGCCAATACACTTTTAAATGAATCATATTATTGTGAAATATTCAAAGAGATATCATTTATGTATAGAATACATAATTATGCATTTTCATATCTGCAGGATTTTTTTAAAAAGAGAAACAATTCCATATACTAGCAATATACATTTTTGTAGCAAAATCCACATTGTTGGCACCCTACAAACAGGGGGTCCCTCTCTCAATTTTTTTTTTTGGGGGGGGGATATCCCTACACACAGAGACAGCATGTTTTCCTTATTCAGTCTGGTGCCACTGCTTTGGGGCATTATTTTATTCATTTTTTATTTTTTTAAATCAAGACTCCAGACAGAGTGAGGGCAGAAAGCATTGCCCTCACTCTGTTTTGACTTCAGGTGCCATGTAGCCAAATATCATTGTGTACATTGCAATGAGATTTGACTATGTAGTAACATTAGAAGCCAAATCAGAGTAAGGACAAACCATGCCAGCCTTGTTCAGTTTGGAATCCTATGTGCAAATAATAGATGTGGAAAATTGTACTCTGTGGCAGCAGGAAGGGCAGTGCACTGCTTCTGTCAGGATCACAAATAAGCAACCAATAAGGTTAGCAGTGAGGGCTTTGTGAACTATTTTAGCCCCTGAAAGCCCCTCTTTTCAGAGCTGAAGCGTTTGCTAGTGATCTTTCAGTTCTATCCTAGTATTAAGTTAAAACCTCCTACTATTACAATACTAAATGTGTTTTTTGCTTCTTCACATTTTTCATTGCTAGACTTCCCACGGATAGACTTTAAACTGTTTTGCAGCAATGGGTAGTTTCGTGTTACTCCTTGGTGAGGAACTCAAAGCACAGTGAAGTGACTTGCCCAGGGCCGTGCAATGCATTAGTGGCAGTTATAGTTGTAGAACCCAGGAATTCCTGTTCTCGGAGATTAGCTTTCAGACCTTGGAGCAATGCTCAGAAATCTATAAAAGATAAAGCCAAACTGGGTGAAGCGCTGCAATACTGTGTGCATTTCAAGCTTAACATAATGGATATAAAGTCTAATCATGCTTTTTTTCCTTCTTCCCCACTTTTGGACATTTTCTTCATCTGACTGCATATTTAGAAGAAATGCATATTCCTACTCCTATTACTTGTAAGTACCTAGCTGAATATGACTTTTCTTGAGCATGTTCATTAGAGTTGCAGGGTTTTGTTTTGCTTTTTAATTTTTACAAATTACTTTTTATTTTACCAGTCACATTTTCTTTTCTTTTTCTCTTTGTTTGTTTTGGTTTTTGTAGCACACTACATTTTTAAAGCACATCATCTATCCAATATCCGCACAACCACCTTTTTGTATTCATGAAGCTATTAAAAAAAAAGTCATGGGGACTCAATATGTCTACTTCCATATTGAGAGCCAGTGTGGTGTAGTGGTTAAGAGCGGTGGACTCGTAATCTGGTGAACCGGGTTTGCTTCCTCACTCCTCCACATGCAGCTGCTGGGTGACCTTGGGCCAGTCACACTTCTGTGAAGTCTCTCAGCCCCACTCACCTCACAGAGTGTTTGTTGTGGGGGAGGAAGGGAAAGGAGATTGTTAGCCGCTTTGAGACTCCTTGAGGGGAGTGAAAGGCGGGATATCAAGTCTAAACACCTCTCCTCCTCCTCCTCCTCCTCCTCCTCCTCCTCCTCCTCCTCCTCCTTCTTCTTCTTCTTCCTCTTCTTCCTTTTGCAATTAAAACCCATGCCTTTATATCTCACTCACCCCTTGCAGTCTTGCTGATTATCATTTATTTCTGGTGTAGACTAATAGGAAAATAGCAGGCTAAGCACCAAGTTACTGTAAACTGTCCTTCACTTTGAAAAATACTGTTTCCAAAAGCAGGTGGTGAGCATCTAGGGTACTCACTGTCTTTGCTGCAACTGCTCAAGAATCGTGAACCTTTCTCTTTTCTAGATGATGGGAAAGGAGGGTTGAGCAGCAATGGCTGGTGTCCGTTGGGACTGGTAGGGTGGAAGGGTGGGAGGCCAACAGTAGGTGGAGCTATAACCAGTGGCAGGCAGAGCCCTGTCCCACATTATCCTTTCTGCTGAGTTCTACAAGGAACCAAGTGCCAATCTAGATGTGATGTGGGACATACATGATTAGGTTCTCCTGAATTGTAATCTGCTGTGTCGCTTAGGGTGGCAGGGAATGCAGCCCCCCTCCCCCAACACAGCTTTCTTTCTGAAGGGACTCTTTCTTGTCAACTTCATTGCCCAGATAAACTCTAATATTACATTGTATTGCGCTAATATATGACTATGGAGACTGTGAATATAGTTTCTAATTTTTATTGTTTACTTTCTTGTTAATTGTTCCTGGAAAATCATTAATGAACAGAGAGTTTTTTTAAAAAAAAAATCCATGGTGGTGGAAGTTTCAGATAAGAACCACACTACTTATGAAATTGCAGGTCCGTAATACCCAGATGTATAGGGAGACTAGTTATTCAGCAGATTGGAAAACACATATAGTGCATCCTCCCGGGCACTCTTGTATTCGAGGAATTTGTTTAAATAGTGGAGCAGACATGGTAATGAGGAGGAGGGAATAGTCTGTCTTGCTCTCAGATAGCAAAACCCTTCTATTGAATAGCACCACCCTTCTGTCTTGCTTTCAAATGTCTCTGGGGGTGCTTGGCAAATGATCAGTGAGTGCACAATAAAAAGATGCCCTTCAGGGGTTCAGGGGCACTGTGAGATGGAAATGAGTTGAAATGAAATCAAAGGCAGGTGGCTCTTTCATGGGGGAAGAAACCTTTCAAGAAACCAGAGGACAGATTTCAGCACAGCACTAGATAAATTAATGAGGGATGGAAGAACCACATATTACATTTCCTGCCTCATCACTTGTAGAGGTGCCACACCAACACAGGATCTTTCCATATTACCTGTTGCTCAAGTCATGTTGGGATCTACAGTTTGTGAGTGAAGTGTAGCTACAATGTTCTTTGAACTGCCCTGAGACCTTCGGGTATAGGGCGGTATATAAATTCAATAAATAAATAAAATGTGTGTTATGCAGAACACACTTCTGAAAGCTGATTAAAAAACGCTTGTTTCAGGAGTTTTTAATAACGGTGTATACACACTCCCATTTACTCCACATCTAATGCACTGTTACCACTGTTTTGTGAAGCCATGCACACACAATATTTGCTACAATCTACATTGTTCCTGTTGTTGTTTTTTAGAAATACTGTGTTTTGATGTAGTCCCCCACCATCAGCTTACAACCTATTAGAAAATATAAGCTATAAGGAGCATCCATGCCCTCCTCTCCGCCCACTGGTGTGACTATATAGGATATGACTTGCAAACACATCCAGCCATGCTGATGTGTACAATGAAGTACAAATGTGATTTGAAATGCAGCCGGGGTGTGTGTATGTGACCTTGCTGCATTTTAAGCTGGTAATGTGTACACAGCCTAAGTTTGTTTCAAAGGGTTAATTTGTTTCACAGGGAATTCCCGTGTGCAATCACTTCTTACTGAAATAATAATATTCCAAACATAAGGTCTGCTTTACATGTTAATTGAAGCACATGGTTCCTGTGACCTTTGTAATTGCTCCCATGCTGCTCTGGGAATGTATAATCTTACACTCGTATTGTTCAGCAGCACTTGCATGTTTACATAACATGCCACTGAATCCCTGGGGTGGTGTGAGTTACTGGTGTATGACATAAACACTTATGACAAGTACAACCAAACATTATGGACTTGAAGGTTCGCTATACTCCTTGGAGTGTAATTGGAGCAGCCACAAGTATGGCAGCAACCACAGCATGCCATGCAATGTGCAGAAATCATCCAAAGGTATAAATGCTTGTGGGCAGCTCTGAGTTCAAGTTCAGATACAAATTTCAGGAGCTCATAAACATTGCATACAGAATAGACAGTGACTTTACTAAACCCTGAAATTCTTCTACAGCTCAGATTAAAATCTGAGCCACAGAAGAATTCACAACTCCTCTGAATTGACCATCCCAAACACACTTTTTTTCTTTCTTTCCTTACTTCTTGGCAGATAATGGCAGCAGATAGAGGCAGCAGGAGGGATTAGGTTGATAGAGCTGCATTCAATTCTTAATCACTATTATTGTTATACCAATATTGTTGTTGGAGTGTAATATAGGCTAAAGCCTCTTCTTTTGTTGCATTTGGCTATCTTTATGAGTTTGAGGAATCTGTGGCACTACATCTTATCTCATCTAAAATATTTGGAGACTTCAACAACTCCAATATAAATTCCCAGCCTCCATTTCACCGCACACTTAACATCTACTGTAGAGAACCAGTGTTGTACAGGGAATACTTTTCATTCTCAGTGCAATCACATACATAAGGCAATAGATGGAGTAGTTCCTAAAGAATAATTTGGGGGGAAATTATACCTGCGGTTTTGGAAAATGGCACCATTTACATGCTGAATCTATTTCTTGTTTTCTTGAGATACATGAAGCTAAATAAAACATCGATTCTCTTTCTAGTTTGAAGAAACCTTTGATCTCACATACTTCACATAAGGTTCCCATACCCAGCCCCTTTGAGATCATTGAAAAGAAAACTGCACTACGGCACTACCTATTAGAAGGATTACATTTACCCTTTTTATGGGTTTATGGGTTTACCCTTTTTATGGGTTGCTTGAGCAGTGGCCAGACAAGCAAGTGTTGCAGATGGAATAGCACTTTTTACAATGGAAGTGAATCAGAACAGATACGTTCAGGGAGACAGAGCCTATTATATCCAATGCTCATTTTCTCATTGTGTCCACACTCACACATTTCGCCTCCTTCCTATATGTTGCTCAGCCTCGCTGTTTCTCTCTATCTTCTCACCCCATCAAAGAATTTATCATATCACTTCTGCCTAGTTCCCATCCTCTGTCTCAGCCCTTATGAGTTGAGGAGATAATTTTGTAGCATTTATATCACTGTCTTCCATCACAGAACCCAAGGTGAAGCACATGTGGTTCCCAGGTGGTCACCACCCAGTTCCAGACCTGGTTAGCTTCAGAAAGGTGGTGGCCTCATGTGCCTTCAGACCATATACTGGAATAGCCTTGAACAGAGAATGTCATTGAGAAGACTAGAGCACAAAGGTTCTTCATCCCCACATAATTTAAGTAAATAGCTCTGTAGCGATTGCACATCTTAATTGAAACCTGGTCCTTGTTAGGTACTAATTATAAATAACTTCTACCCTGCTGCCTGAAAAGCATTCTGATAGACTGCATCCCCACATTCTTTCTTTGCTCTTGGGCAAATGAGCACAATACATGCAGTATTTCTTTGATATCGACATGTTGATGTTAAATTTATGTCAGCACACACTGGTTACTTCTGTTACATTCTTCTCTGAAGTATCCATCCAGCAGCTGTTTCTTCAGACACTTTCCATTTACATAATGAATGAAACACACACATACAATAGTGAGTTTCTTGCTAGCTTCACACTTTATACAGCCTATGCTCTGTGATTGACATTAATGTGATGAAAGCCACTTCCCCTGGATGTTCCAGTTGTTGTGTTTATGGGAAACTGGTCAGAGAAGAGAGCAGGAGTTGTCATTGATACAGGTTGTCAAGACTTCAGAGATAGCATTTCAATTGCCTTATTTGTAGAAGGGAAGCATTTTCAGATAAATGCTTCTGTCACTCTGAAGATAGCTCAACACACCGGCTGACTATCCTCTGCCTTGGTTCTGCATGTTAGTTAGAGCTCAAGGTCTAGCTATGGTAGTTGCTTTAACTTTTTTATCATTTTATTTACCCCTCCCCAAGAAGGATTGCTGTGCCTTCAATAGCTTAAAAAGCAACAAACTAATTTGAGTTTTAGAATTTGAGTTGAGTTTGACTTTTTCATTTGGGTGATGGTGGTTGAAGAAGGGTCTCTAGATATTGAATTAATGGCTCTTTAAAAAAAAAAAAAAGCTGCCAAAAGCTGTCTACTTTTGTATGTTTTTCCCCCTCTTATAATATCTCTGCATCTTGAATCACAAATGCTCACCCCAAAGTAAAAGTGTCTTGTTTTCACAGTTCTGATTTACCTTTTTTATTGCTCTGCTACAACCACAGTTAGGTGGAAGAGAGAAACTCTTTTAGTGTCACCTGAATGAGACACTATTGACACCTCTTCCAGAACAATCAGCAGCTCACCAACATATTTGAAATTCATCTGAAAACATTGTATGGTTTTGCACAAAGTAATTGAATAGTTAACTCAGAGACAATTCAGCATAGTGGAGATGTTGACAGCTATGGCCTACTGGACACACATGATGAACTTGTTGACTATTAACCATATTCCTTATTACAGCGTGGATCAACCCATGCCCTGTGTGAAATGGCTTTCAAGCAAGCAAGAGTAGAGGCTGCTAATCACCATTGGAGTGACTTCTATGACTTGTTGTTGTTGTTGTTTAGTCGTGTCTGACTCTTCGTGACCCCATGGACCAGAGCACGCCAGGCACTCCTGTCTTCCACTGCCTCCCACAATTTGGTCAAAGTCATGTTGGTAGCTTCAAGAACACTGTCCAACCATCTCGTCCTCTGTCATCCCCTTCTTCTTGTGCCCTCCATCTTTCCCAACATCAGGGTCTTTTCCAGGGAGTCTTCTCTTCTCATGAGGTGGCCAAACCTCAGCTTCAGGATCTGTCTTTCCAGTGAGCACTCAGGGCTGATTTCCTTCAGAATGGATAGGTTTGATCTTCTTGCAGTCCATGGGACTCTCAAGAGTCTCCTCCAGCACCATAATTCAAAAGCATCAATTCTTCGGCGATCAGCCTTCTTTATGTCTACATATTAGAGCTTGTTTTGGGAAGGGCTGTAGTTTAAGTAGTAAGCACAGGCTTTGTATACAGAAGGTCAAGAAATCCTTGTCTGAAACCCTGTAAAGCCACTGCTAGATGGACCAATAGTCTGACTTATGAAAAGGCAGATTCTTCTGTTCCTAGAATTCCCTACCATGCAGTATAACATTCATTTGAAATTCCCTATTCTAAATGTTGAGCTACAGCTCTTATAATGATTAGGAAAGCCATGAAAGTTTCAGGGAGGACTGGAGTACAGCTCAAAGAATGTTTCTTCACTACTTAGCTCTCCTAATGTTCAACATGCTGTCCCTCATCTATGCAGGGCAGAAAACTGAGCTATGCTTTTGCTTTTCTTAGTGCTAAGCGAACGGAACAGAACTCAAGCAAATTCCAGCAAACCTCTCTGTTAGTGTCCAGGTTAGTGTGTCTCAGAAACCCCTTGTGTCCACTACAGGAAAGAGAATCACTTTGCTGGCTTTGGAAATGCTTTGGTGCACATGCATTTGAAGCCAAAATATTCCATTTTGTGGGGACTATTCAGTCTCAAAACAGCATTGTTCATTTCCTGCAAAAGCAAATGAAGCCTGCCAGATCCAGCCCTTTGTCATTATCAACATTGTGAAGAAGCTGAAGCATCAGAGCATCCAGCCACTTATTGCCAGAGATAATTTAAGCTGAATTTAATAAGCAATTCTCAGCTTTGTTTACAAACCCCTTTTAAAGCCTCAATAGTGGCCCAGAGTGCTCATTATTAAGGACATATTCATTTTAGATTAGCATTTCCCACAGAGAAATCTGACAAACTTCTGGTGCCAAGTAATTTATGTACCTGTTTCCATTAGCAAATCCAGAAATCTGCCATTGTTCCAGATCACACAGACCAAAATACTGAAGTCATGTATGGTAAAAAGATACATAAAAACAAACTTCACCTGAACATTTACTGCAATAATATGGCCCTTCTGTGATATATATAATATCCTCCTTTCATAAAGTATATATCTATACATTGTTTTCTTGGACCCTCAGCTCAGTTCTTTTGCGCTTAGCTTGAAACAACAGAAAATAGGAAAATGGGTTCCTTTTTCCATCCACTGAAAATGTGATACCTGCCAGGCAAATTACGCCACACTGGTACTGCAGCCACCCCTGTTTGTCATGCCAGGATAAGCAAAAGAATGGCATAGGCTGACATCACCAGTGTGTGTGGACTTTGGGGGCTGAATGTTTAACTCCCCCATCCGAACATTCATATATTATCTCCCTCAGCTTTTAGTACTGTGCACACCCTTCTGGGAGTGAGCTCCTTTGAACTCCTTTGGGCTTATCTCAGAGGGGACATGCATTGTATTGGGCTGTTGTATGAAGGCTGATACATCACCCTGAGATTTGTGTCTTGAGAACATAAATGTTGGTAGGAAGTGGTTGGTGATAACTGGTTTTGCTATCAAGTAGTTGCCTTTTCGGTGAAAGGGGGTGCAAGAGTGGTGGAGTAGAGTGGTGGAGATGTCCTCCTGAGAGTAGTCTCATGGCCACTTACCATGATGGGGCACAGGCAGGGCAGGGAGACTATGAGGTCAGTGCTGCATGGCCACACTGGCAGAGCTGGCTGAAGCAGAATCACAGAATGAACCATTTGTTGTTGTTGTTCAGTCATTTAGTCATGTCCGACTCTTTGTGACCCCATGGACCGGAGCACGCCAGGCACTCCTGTCTTCCACTCCCTCCCGCAGTTTGGTCAGACTCATATTGGTAGCTTCAAAAACACTGTCCAACCATCTCGTCCTCTGTCATTCCCTTCTCCTTGTGCCCTCCATCTTTCCCAACATCAGGGTCTTTTCCAGGGAGTCCTCTCTTCTCATTAGGTGGCCAAAGTATTGGAGCCTCAGCTTCATGATCTGTCCTTCCAGTGAGCACTCAGGGCTGATTTCCTTCAGAATGGATAGGTTTGATCTTCTTGCAGTCCATGGGACTCTCAAGAGTCTCATCCAGCACCATAATTCAAAAGCATCAATTCTTCGGCGATCTATGAGCCATAGAAGCATAGAATTGTAGAGTTGGAAGGGACCACAAGGGTCATCTGGTCCAACCCCCTGCAGTGCAGGGATCTTTTGCCCAACGTGGGGCTGGAACCCATGTCCCTGAGATTAAGAGTCTCATTCTCTATCCATCATGAGCTATCTTGAGCACCTTAATTCCACTGAAAAGTTATGTAGTAGTTGGTTGTTTCTTTCCTTCATTGCAAACAATTGAAATGTTCAGAATCCTGTAATAAGATTGTGATGGTGTTCATTAAAACTCACTAAAGGTTATAAAGGTACCTCACTGGAAACAAAGTGCCATACAGTGATCGCTTCTCCTCTGGAGCTCCCTTTGTTTCAGAACCTACTCAGATGTAAGAGCAGCACTCCGAAGGTATTGGTTGCCAAAATTGCCCCAAACCAAAATACTGCAGGACCACTGATGTACAGACACAGCCTTAGCAACTGCGAGTTTTCCCATTTCAGGAGCAGCTTGATATTTTAGATGTCCCTTCCACTGCAATAAATAAAGAAGCTCACATTAGTGACAGCTCCTCCTCAAATGTGCACTGAACCTTCGTTCTGTACAACAATCCACTAAGACTGGGATTATATATCCTGTGCTGCTGGAACTGCTAATTTCAATTCATTTCACTAGGGGTTGAACATAGCATCCCTTGTAAATATTTAGGTATTGATGTTCTTTCTATTATTTATACTCTGCATTTTGACTCAAGGCAGCTTGCAAAAATTATGGCTGCAGTTTACACAGCTAGTCTTGGGTCTGGCTGCCCATATTTGGTAAACATGAAATGTAATTGAGGCTCCAAAGCTTTAATGTCTCTATCCAACTTCCTGTCAAAAAGGATTAACAGCAAAACAGACTGAGGCTGCAGTTCTGGACCTGCTTACTAAGGAGTAAGCCCAATGGGACTTACATCTGAGTAAACATGAATTGGCTTGCACTGACAAACCTTTTTAGTGCCTTCCCCTCCCCCCTCATTCCCACATTTTGAAATAAATTGATTTACATTTTACTGTATTAGTTCAATATTTTGCCCCCCCCCAAAAAAACAAACAAACAAACAGAAGATTAGTTACTTTATTGCATTAAACCAAAAGCAACACATTTGGATATATATTTTAGCAGCATGTGATATTTTGAAAAGTTTCTGCAATAGATTTGTCTTACGTGAGACTCTAGGTCCTATTATTTATTTTTATATATTTTCAATATTTCTATGCTGCTTCTCAGGACCCTCTGGAAGCAGTCCACATATAGGAATGTAGAAGAAATTAATTTGGTTCCCATTTTAATGTGAACCTAGCTACTCAGGAATTTGCAGTCCCTTAACTGATAGACAAACCCAAATGAAGCTGCTTTTACACACACACACACACACACACACAGAGAGAGAGAGAGAGAGAGAGAGAGAGAGACTTTTCCAAATGTAGTTCTTCAACGAAACTATGGATACAAATTACAAAAATACATATATTAGGGGAAAGTGCATACAGAAATGTGCACATTGGTGAAAGTAATTTGTGAAAATGTATAAGGGGAAATTGCTTGCAAAATATGTATGCCAAGCACAGCATAGGTCAGCATAACAAAACAAAAGAAACCATTTAAAACAGACACACGTTTTCAAATTAAAATAGCCAGCCCAGAATCAAAACAACAAGCAGATCAAAGCAGGTACCCAGCAACACAAACTTTCTGAACCAAATGGCCAAAAAAGTGTGGCCATGTCATCGTTGTAATCAAAATGCTGTATGCCAATAGTATTTTCAATCCCTGGCATGGTTCAAACAGCCATAGTAGAGAGACTGAGGGAAACAGACAACAGCAGTAAGCTCTGGAAAAGCATGTGATTCCTATTTGTTGCCTCACAGCAAATGAATGCAAAGGCCACTCTGGGTAGGAGTCATCCCATTAGTTGACAAGGCTTCAGCAGTCACCTTCTTCTGATGTTTAAATGTGATTCATTGTCATTAAAATTTCAGTTCTGTTGTGACTTTTCTAAATAACGAGCAACCTATGGTCCTAAAGCAGCCTTCCCCAACCTGGTGCCCTCCATATGTTGTTGGACTACAACAACAACAGCATCCCTAACCGCTACCCATACTGGTTGAGGGCTGGTGGAAGTTGCAACCAAAGCCAATCTGTAGGGTACCCAATCAGCTTGGGGAATTCTTTCTAGGTATATGTGCAACCATGGCTTTTCAGCAAGGCTTACTTGGCAGACTGCAGTATTAAATAAGCATGGTTGATAAATAATTGAAAAGAAAGATTTTCTCTGCAAGGATCCAATTAATTTTTCCTTAAAGATGGAGGCATGTTTTAGGCTCATCACTGATTGTGAGCAAGTCAATTTAGTTTGTGGGAAACTGCAAACTCTTAACATAATTTAATTACATTATTCAGATTTCAATAACAAAGAAAATAAGATTAAAGTCCCTGCTTACAGTAATCTTCCTTTCTTCCCTTATATTTGTTTGTTTTATTTTCTTATCAATGGAGGCCATGTGAGCAAACTTCTTTGCTGGTGCAGAAGATTTATGTGGTATCTTTCCAGGCAGCTGGTTTATAGAATGTCAAATATTCATTCTGAATGAGTCCCCCCACCCTACCCACCACCTTCAGATATGAATGAAGACTTGACCAGCTAAATGTCAACAGAAGCCGAGTTGATCACTCTTCTCCATTTTCATACAGCTGGTAGTCAGAGGCAAACAATGGGATCTCCCATTGTTGGGTAGGTTTGAGGTGGGGGCGAGGAGAGCAATTTTAGAGCTGACAGTGGACTGGTTGTTTATTATTTCAAAGGTTTTGCTGTCACTCTTAATCATTTCTGATTTTTACACTCAACGCAGGCAAATCTCCTGTAGAAGGGTGGTTAATTTAATGTGACTTCTCTCTCTCTTACAGGCCTAGTGCCTTATTTTAGGATATTTCTGCAGTCCATTTTAGGAAAGTGTGAGAAAGAAGTCACATACAGTTGCTCTTACACTAATTCTGTCTCAGTGGGTAGCTTTGCTCTAAGTGAAATGATGAGCCTTGTTCAAAGAATTGCAGTCACATCCCAAAATGGTTTATAGTTGATAGAGGTAGGGTAGTACACTACTAGTAATTCTGGTGAGATGTTATATCTCCACAGATGAATATGACATCTCAACATTTGAGATCAGTGTGCTGAAATGTTTCTTTTATTTATGTTTCTTGGTGTAAGACGAAGAAAATTTCATGCAAAGATTTTATATATAATATTACTTGGCCTCTTTTCTCATATTCAGTTTTAATGTGGCATAGCCAACATAAGATGACATTTCTCAGGTGAGCTGTTTCTTCTCAGTGAATTTCCACAAGGAAAGAGTTGGGACCTAGTGTTTACTAAAGAGGGGAACTTCTAATTCACACCCAATTCACTAGTAAAATAAAGAGAGAAATAACTCTGCTTATTTTCTGACCAAGTACATTTTCAGAAATACATTAGCCTACTCTCTTACAGCCCCTCCCTATCACACACTCAACCTCGTGGACCCCAAATAACCATTCCTTTTACCTTTTAAGTGATGTTCTGTCAGCTATGAAGGGGAAGGAGGGCTTCTTGCTCTCCCCTCTATGACAGCATATCAGCAGCATGTCAGGTGTCAGAAAGAGGAAGGTGAGAAAAGCTTAGTTTGTTCTGCTGCTAATGCTCCTTTGTTGTGATCATATAGGTGCTCTCAAGCCTGTATCTAGACTTGAGTCCAGTGTGTGTCATTGACAACAGAGGCATCAATAATTTTCTGAAGATCCTTGACATGTAGAGGGTTCACAAGGTACAATAAATACAGGATTTGGGGATCTTATGACTAATAGTTGCTCATAGTGCTTGCAAGGAGACCAAATATCCTATGAGCTCTGCTCCGTATTCCTATCTTAAGAGCCTAGAAATGTACCTTGGAGAAGGAAAGGAGGTGGCAGTGGTAAGTTCTCCTCAAGGCCCCAGCAACCCACTATCTTCCCCTGCCCTCATACATACCAATACTGGATCATTCTCACCACATGGGAACAAATTCAGGAGAACTACTCACCACCTGAAAATGATAGGTAGGAATTAATCAGTACTATTTTCAAACAAATCTGATGTGTATATGAAATGTGGACTGTGTCTTCTGTAACTAATGTGGTATATGTTTCTGTTTAGAAATGGCAAACAGGAAATTACTAGGTGGCACTCAGTAGCCCATTTTAAGAACATAAGACTCCTGCAGTATTAGACCAAGGGTCCATCTCCATAATCCTGTTTCCAACAGTGGTCAGCTAGATGCTTTCAGGAAAAGTCCACACACAAATAGTGTGTGAAGGAAACAACCTTCTTCTGCTGCTTTCTGCCTTCACTCACAGCATCTAGTATTTAGATGGATATTGCCTCTGGAAACAGAGCAGTGGTGAGGAAACTCTGGCCCACAGGACAAATTAAGCCCATGAGCCTATCTAATTTGGACTTCAAGGCTGTTGTGGGAACAACCAAGAGCCTCAGAGTGCACTTCTGATTTCATTGGCTTGCATTTTTGGACTGTTTAAATTAGGCATGGAATGCAAGCCCTGCTGCCTCAGGCAGGATCATTTCTACTCGGGAGCTCCCCTAAAACCACAACTGCAAAGGGACAATTGGGAACTTTAGAAAGTGTTGTCAGCTGCTCCTTTGCAGCCCAGACTTGTATTTGGTGCTGCTTCGATTTGGAGCCAAATACAAATCTTACTGCTTTGGGGGAGTCTGAATCTACCTGATGCCATATCACACTGTTGAACTTTTCCCCGAGCCAAAACCATGATGTATGTCTTCCAGGATCTGCTCCCGGGTGAGTCTCGTGACCTGTGTTATGCTCTCAAGTGCTTTATTCAGGGTGAGAGAGCAGGGTATGAAAGTGAGAGAGAGAGTGGCAGCCAAAATGGCCGCCGTGATCTCACACAAAAAACACCAGGATGTCCCTTTGTTCGGAGCACTTGCGAAGTATGCCATATTATATCAGGTAACTAAAACAGGTGTATAGGTCAAATGTGACCCACAGAGGGTTGCCACTTTTGATCCTGCCCGTCAGATGAAAATGGTTCCCTACCCATGACATTGAGGGTTTCACAAGTGAATAATACCCCAAACAAGAATATTTTTCAGCCCAGGATGTATATAAAGTGTCACTGTTGCTCTTGATGTCGTAGGAATCAGGGAGAAAAACATATATATTTTTATTAAAAATATGTAAATACAACTATTTAATGGTAGCTTTTCATTACATTTACCCTCGGGTATGGGGAATCAAAAACTCAGTTTAAGCAACTGTGTCAACAACACTTTAAAGAGTGTTTCCTTTTGTGTGATACCTGCTCTTTTCTGTTAGGCTTCTTTGGAAACAAGGTAAAGGGACAAAGCCCCAACCTGAGATCCCCACACATTGCCCCATGGTGACAACCAGCTTTCCACTTTGGATTGGTATATGGGGAAGAGACAAGGCATTTCTCAAGGGAGGTAGATTTGGCCCTGGGCTTTTAGGTATTGATCTAGTGTAAACCTATCACTGGGAAATTCCAGGCTGGATTTAGGCAGTTGCCTGTTATTTTCCCATTAATATCCCATTCTGCTGTTTTCTCTTTTCCTTGGCCCTACTTTTGTTTGCTCTCAGTTTACATGACACTCCATTGCTAGTTTCCATATGCACTTTCCATTGCTAATGCTTACAATGGAGATGCAATGTGATGCTTCCTCACATTTGCAAATAGACCTGCATGTTGCTCAAAGCCAGAAATATATTCTTTCTCTCTCTTTTAAGGTATTATTTTGTCGGCTTGTTTTCTTTCAGTTTGATCAGTTAAGAAATGGTAAAACCAAAACAAAAACACTAACAATGGTTTCTTCCCTCTTCAAAACACCCTGAAGGAAACTAGCCAAGAAGCAAAAGGAGACGCAGAGCAGCAGTCAGAGAGAAATGGGCCCTGTTGCTTCTTCAGACAAGACTGCTACGAAACTCAGTTCTGCTCATAATGAAGAAGCCTTTTCTTCAAGCTGCCAAGATGTTAATGGATTCAGTAAGTTTTACTTGTTTGCAATTGGTACCTCCATATTCAGAAAGCTTTATGGTAATTAAAAGTCTTGGATCCCGTGGGAGCAAAAATCTTAAGGATTTGAAACTTATTGTAAGGGAAACAACAGTAATAAAAATAACTGGGAGAGTGAAATGTCTCCATTTCCGTTCCTGAGATGTTTCTCTTTCTGCTACAGGTCTCTGCTTTTTCTAATGTCACTTGAATAAAAGTATTAAAATAGTTCATTTTAGCACCTGAGCAATTTAGGCAAGTTTCTGTTTCACTGAATTCTGACTTGAGTAGAACAACTGCACATGGTTCTTGAACTGGCTGTGCAACCCCCAAACAGACAAGCCAACCCCAGGCATATTTGGAAGCTGGAGTTCTTCATGACCTAGTGGCCATACAGCAACCATACAGTTGCCACAGTTCATCAGAACAGGAACAACAGCTCCAGGTCAGGTGTTACATGTCCATAGCAACCTATTCCTCCATTACTAGATCCAGATCAACCCAGCATTGTTACACAGCTGCTGAGCCCTGCCACATCCCATGCCTGTGGTTTGACTGCCCCCTGCCCTGGCACTGGAAGGGAATACCACATCAGTACAGTGTAGCTGATGATGGTGATGATAGAATTGAAATTTCCTCTAAGATTAAAGGTTATGTCTTGCTGGGACAGCTGAGGAACACACAGAAAACAGAGCACTGCATTTTTGTTACAATCCTCTGTGCTTAATTTCCCCCCCTCCAAAACAACACATGGCTCAGTTATTAATCAATACTATCTAAAACTATGCTAAGCTGTTTTAGTTAGAGAGTGCAGGTTCACAGGCAAAGTTAGAAACCAGAAATGCGGTCAGTGTTAGAGGACACCTGGAAACTACAGACATTCCACTTCTACCTGCAACCAGTGGTGCCTTGCAAGATGAAAATAATTCGTTCTGCGAGTCTTTTCGTCTTGCGGTTTTTTCGTCTTGCGAAGCATCCCTATTAGCGGATTAGCGCTATTAGCGGCTTAGTGGCTATTAGCGGCTTAGCGGCTTAGAAAAAGGGGGGGGGAGCGAAAAAACTCGCAAGACTCACAAGACGTTTTCATCTTGCGAAGCAAGCCCATAGGGAAATTCATCTTGCGAAGTGCCTCGAAAAACAGAAAACCCTTTCTTCTAGCGGGTTTTTCGTCTTGCGAGGCATTCGTCTTGTGGGGCACCACTGTAGCTGTTAATGGAAGGGCTGTAGCTCAGTAGCAGAGTATTGGCTTTACATGAAGAAGGTCCCAGGTTATATTCCTAGCATGTCCAGGGAGGGCTAGGAGCCACGGAAGCAGAAATGGCCTCAGCCTTTGTGCACGTTTGTGGTCAGGAATAGGACTCTGGTAACTGTGAGGGAGCCAGTGTGGTGTAGTGGTTAAGAGCAGTAGACTCGTAATCTGGGGAACTGGGTTCGTGTCTCCACTCCTCCACATGCAGCTGCTGGGTGACCTTGGGCTAGTCACACTTCTTTGAAGTCTCTCAGCCCCACTCACCTCACACAGTGTTTGTTGTGGGGGAGGAAGGGAATGGAGATTGTTAGCCGCTTTGAGACTCCTTTGGGTAATGATAAAGGGGGATATCAAATCCAAACTCTTCTTCTTCTTCCAAACTGTAATGTCTTAAAAACCAGGAAACATAAAATAATTATGTGGAGTGTGGAATCTGCCATGTAAGAAGCTTTGTATCAAAGCTGCTGTGATTTTACTCAGTGCCCTATGGAAGAAATGGATATAGAATCATAGAATCATAGAATCATAGAATCATAGAATCATAGAGTTGGAAGAGACCACAAGGGCCATCGAGTCCAACCCCCTGCCAAGCAGGAAACACCATCAGAGCACTCCTGACATATGGCTGTCAAGCCTCTGCTTAAAGACCTCCAAAGAAGGAGACTCCACCACACTCCTTGGCAGCAAATTCCACTGTCGAATAGCTCTTACTGTCAGGAAGTTCTTCCTAATGTTTAGGTGGAATCTTTTTTCTTGTAGTTTGGAACCATTGCTCCGTGTCTGCTTCTCTGGAGCAGCAGAAAACAACCTTTTCCCCTCCTCTATGTGACATCCTTTTATATATTTGAACATGGCTATCATATCACCCCTTAACCTCCTCTTCTCCAGGCTAAACATGCCCAGCTCCCTTAGCCGTTCCTCATAAGGCATCGTTTCCAGGCCTTTGACCATTTTGGTGGCAAGGAAGATCAGACTAGGGAGCTAAAATTATCCACAAGTATCTGTAGCATCCAGTGAGGTACATTACACAGAGCACATCTCCTGAAGCCTGGCATCCCATGAGCATGATGAGTGAGACGCCGTATCAAATGAACAATGATACACTAATGATCCATCCAGCACAGAGGCACTGCTGTGCCGACACCACACTGATGGACTGTCATGCAGTAGGTCATACATAAAGCAGATCTGGCAGGAGTGGTCCAAAGGAGTAGTCTGCATCATGGACACAACCAGGTTGACAGCTGTTGGAAAGTAAGAGAAGAAAAAGGAAGGTAAAATTTAGGATTTTATCACAGGTTGCTTATTCAGGAATCTCAGTTTGGAAGCCAAGCAGTTTTGCTTTGAAACTAAAGGGCGTGAAATATTCACTTCTGAAACAGAGGACATTGCCTAAGGAAGTCCACGGGAAGGTGTTATGCTAGCATGACATCTGATGTTGCATTCAAAGCCATGCTGTCATGTGCAGTTATAAAGTTAGCATTGCCTACTGGGAACTTAGATGGGAACAATAAGGGCAAAGATGATGAGTGCAGAAAAAAGTTCCTTATGAGTATTATTAGAGCTGACACTGAAGTTCACCAGTTGTGAAATTCAGGTTGAATACATAACTCCTGCAGTAGCTAAAGCTTTCCTCCAGATCCTGAAAGCCTCAGCAAAAGCTGCAAGACTTTCAGCATATTTCCTCCACAAAAATCAGTTGATTACATTCACTGTACTGTGTATAGAACAAGAGAAAGGATGTGATTGTTCTATTTGTATAGAATAGTAAACCCTTGTTAGTTT
Organism: Podarcis erhardii; assembly: GCF_964252035.2. Lineage (NCBI taxonomy): Eukaryota > Metazoa > Chordata > Lepidosauria > Squamata > Lacertidae > Podarcis > Podarcis erhardii. The sequence goes on from NC_138510.1 coordinate 27,083,896, forward strand.
GGGGGCAAAACAACACAGTGGTGGTTCATGAAGGGGTTTCATCCTCCCAATTGTGGTGGGGCTGAACTTGGGTGGGGATGGGACAATGTAGGAGTAGCAAACCTTGGGGAGCTTCAGAGTTGGAGGTGGTGGCTCTGCAGATGTGGGCATACTGGTGGGGCTGCTGCCACCAGCCTGGAAGTCCATCAACCTTGCTGCTTCACCCTACCTGATCCCTGTCTAAATAAGCACAACACGATCACTGCTGGGAACACACTACTGCTTCCATATGCACACAAACCCTCACAAGCCACTGCTGTGTTGCTTTGGAAGCACTGGCAAACCCATTCTTATATATTAGAATTCAGTGTTTTAAGGTCTGTATGACACAGTGTGCTATCACTCTGGGTTATATCCAATGTAGTGGTAAAGTAAGCATCCTGTCAGTGACAGAATTTCTGCTTGTGCCACTGGACTTTTTCTCCCTTCTCCCCTTGCATATCCCCTAAATCTGTTCTGCGTTTCCCCCCAACCCTCCCTAGGAGATTTGGGGAGGGGGGAGGGCAAGAAGAGGAGGAAAGTACCATTGTGCAAGCAGAAACCCTTGCACTAATGAGACGAGGAAGTTGAGTGCTTCCCTTTGCCTTAGCAATCTGAAACTGTATTTATTGAGGCACTTTTGTTTTCTTTAATAATAATTGAACAATTAAGAATAATTAATGATGATGATTTTAGAAAAAGAGGTTTCCATCTGGAAACCCTGAAAGTCCCAAACCTTGAGAACAACAGAGTCTTGTGTAAGGATGTGTGTGTGTGTGTGTGTGTGTGTGTGTGTGTGTGTGTGAGAGAGAGAGAGAGAGAGAGAGAGAGAGAGAGAGAGAGAGTTACTAGCAGAGTTACTGGCTCAGGACTTCCAAAGAAAATCCAACTTCTGGATTTGACTTAGCAGAACAAGGAATATACTTCTCCATGGAGATTCAAAGCATCTCTTGGTACCTTATTCTGGCTTGTCTTCCTTCTGAATCTCCTATTGCCTGCATAACTGCCAGGGCCACTTGGAATCAGAGGCAAATGGTGTGCTCCAGGGTGGGCACAGGTTAAAACAATGACAAGTTTGAAGAGCCAGGTGCAGGCACTATAGACCACATCAGGCCAATGATTAGGTTACAGGGAAGATAAAAAAGTGCAGAATGGGCAGAGGCAGGAGGCATCGGCCAAGAGAGTCAGGCTCTGGAAGGCTGGAGAGGTGATGCAAGGCACAAGATTGTGTGACTACTCAAACAACAAATTGCTTAGATTTGGGATGCAAAGGTTAAGAGAGTTTTTACACAAAGCCAGCAAGACTTCTGAGTCCTCTGGGCTGGGAACAGCAAGGCCTTCAAACTGTCCTGGTGTCTGCAATAGCAATAGGAAATCTAGCCTTTGTTCTAAGATTTACTAGTTTATTTTTCATTGCCAGTTGAAGTCACAAGAGTCACTTGCATTCACTGGATAATTCAGCGTGATGCTGCCTGTGGTGCTGTAGAACTGGGTTCACTAGTGAATTTTAGGGTTTCCTATAGAACTTGTTCGGGGGATGTGGGTGGCACTGTGGTATAAACCACAAAGCCTGGGGCTTGACGATCAGAAGGTCGGTGGTTCGAATCCCTGTGACAGGATGAGCTCCCATTGCTCAGTCCCTGCTCCTGCCAACCTAGCAGTTTGAAAGCACATCCCGGCGGGATGGTAAACGGCATTTCCATGGACTGCTCTGGTTCGCCAGAAGCAGTTTAGTCATGCTGGCCACATGACCCGGAAGCTGTACACCGGCTCCCTTGGCCAGTAAAGCAAAATGAGCACCGCAACCCCAGAGTCGTCTGTGAATGGACCTAACAGTCAGGGGTCCCTTTACCTTTTTTTATAGAACTTGTGCAGTAAGAGCACTAGCAGGTCAAAATAATCCCAGTCTCGGTATTTTTAAAAACTAATTTGCATTCTTAGTGTAATTATTTAGGAATGTTGTTGGACTCCAACTCCCATCAGCCCCAACCAGCATGGCCAATGGTCAGCATTTATGGAATCTGAAGGCCAACAGCATCTGAAAGGCTGCAGGTTAGCCATCTCTACTTTAGGCGATGGTTTTTAAAGACTCATGTGTTCATCGATACATATCCAAAGAGCCAGTCTATCGAGTGCCTATATGCTTAGCAGTATACACTTCCTTTTCTTAAGGAAAGACTTTGGCTCCATAAGAGATTTGTACAACATGTGAGTTAGGTGCATTAAATGCCATCAGTGAAATCTTATGCGGTACAGTTCCCTTGTTATAAACAACCTTGTTAACAGTAGATTCTACTGGCACACTAGCACTTTGTTCAGTTTCCCATGGGACAATACTTTGGAAAATTGCTTGACCTGCTTTTTTTTAAGTGTAATAGAAATATCTGTAGGCTTGATACAACTCCACCTGGAGTCTGTTAGAATAGCACTGTTCACCCCATGGAGTAATTCTGATGAGCTTTTATTCATTTGTAAATAATGTTTACTCTGGAGATCTAGAAATTGCTTCTGAAATTGCTTTGATGTATATTGGATTTTATCTATTTTTATATGGTATTATGGAACAATTATTTCTATTTTATCTATTGACATCTCTCTTTTTAATGTACTGTGGGTTTTTTGCATTAACTCATTTCCCGCCACAGTGAAGGTGAAGACAAATATATAATTGTAACACTGGAAACAAATGTGAAAGGACTGCAAACCACATTTTCTGAGACCAGAGTACCATAAATCCTTAAATATTGGCTGGCCCATGTAAAGCCAGCTTCCAAGACATATTGAAATGTAAAAGTGTTGCATAAAGTGTTGCAAATACCATGATTCTGACTCGATTAAAAAGCTTGAAGATTGAAGGAAGACATCTTAAATCTAGAGACAGGGTGGGTTTCTTGTTTGAATCCCCGCCCCCTGCCTCCAATTGTGGGGGTACCTCTCTTCATGTACAAAGCTAACATGTACAAAGCTGAATTTGATCTCACCACACCACATTTATAACAACACTCATATCAGCATTTTGCACTAGCCGAAGTCTGTGAATTCTCTTCAAGGGCAGTCCCACATAAAGCACATTACATCAGTTGATCCTTAAGGGTTTGGAGAAATAAACGTTCTTTGGAAGTCAAATGTCTGATGGGGCTTCTGCGGCTTCCGATTGGCTGCAGGAGCTTCCTACAGCCAATTAGAAGCCGCGCTTTGGAAGTCGAACGTTTCGGAAATCGAATGGACTTCTGGAACAGATTCTGTTTGACTTCTGAGGTACGACTCTAATGTGTGTACATGTAGTTCCTGGGAAATGGAATCAGTTGACGTCAGGTATCAGCCAAGGTGCAAGTAGGATGAGACAAAGTTGGCTTGGTAGTGCCTTCGAATATGCTACTAAAACTGACTCATAAGAAGGGGAAGAAACTAGCTTGATGAAAAGTGGAGACTGTTGCAGCTATAGAGAGCACTGACCACTAGGGATATCAGATTCAAATAACAATTCCAATAACAACAGAAAAGGGAGCAGAAATTGCAGGTGTTTGCTTATTCATCCCATGTCCATCCCTACTGCCCACTCCAGTCTCAGTATCCAGAAAAGTTAACTTCAAATTCTCATATAATTTCAAGCCAACTTGTGCTGTCAAGAACCATCTGTTTGAGGGTCAGGCTTCTGTTGCACCTGCTAATTTCCTTCCAATTTGTGCTTTTTGTATACATATTTAAAATTCTTCACCCCATCAACCCACACCCATGAACCTGTTTAAAAGAGAACTCCCTAATTTTTATTTTGCGAAAGTTGTGATACTGCACATTGATAATACTGATATACATGGCTGGAAGTCCACCTCCATTAACATGTTTTAGTCCAATGCAATTCAGATAACTTGTGTTGTTCTTGTGGGTTCCAAACCTCAACTATGGATTTATGCTTCCATATTCTTATTTTGCAGTCTTCTCCAAATGTATGTGTGGTGTTTGGGAAGGAGGAACATATGTAGCTTAGCAGGAGTGCCCTGTATGTGTTATGTTGCTTTTCTCTGCTGTATATGAGCAGTTCTAGGGTTTTTGGCACCCATTTTATTCGTGTATTTTTATTTATTTTTTAAATACCGTCTATTGGTGGTATTAGAAGACTATGTTTGCTTCTAGGCAGTTTAATTATGTCACATCCAGTGAATTAAATGCTACTCTGTTCTCTAAGGAGCTTTTCTCTCTGTTCTGTTATCTTTCTCTATACATTTCTAAAGCTTCTTCCTTATGTCTTTCCTACCTAGCACCATCCTCTCCTTGTTCATTTTCTGTCCAAAGCAAAACCCTTCAGAGCAAATCTTTGTTGAATTCCTACTACTCAGGTACTTATGTAGACTTTATTCTTGATTGTGTGCTTTTGTGCCTTTCCCTGTAGATACATAAATATGGCAGTAAAGAACCGAGTCATTGGGATGTTGGAAACAGCTAACTTTGTGTTTTTATTTTATTTTCCACATTATTTTTCTCCTGTTGACCTTCTGTTGGGTTCCATTGATCCGTGTTCTGTGCGCAAATGGAATTTCATCTCAAAGTATCATCAGACACTGTTCCATCGACCACACTGTTAGGTAAGAGGACTGTTATGGTGCACAATAGCCTGTTGATGAGAAAACACATCCATTCTATCTGAAAATGGCTTGATAGAATATTGGCAGACATATTCCAAAACTGTTGTTTGTTTGAGGCGGCCCCCATTTTGGATGGTAAACATCTCATCATCACCAAAATGTGTAACTGATTTTACCATATGCTCAGTGTCAAAACTCTGCCACCTTATCAGTCTCATTCCTTCAAAGGCTATGATGCAGTCTCAAACGATAATTAAACACACATACACACTCTCCAAAACAGCATTGTGGGGATGCTGTTTGAAAGTTAAAGGATTAGAATTAACCCCAAAGATGAATTTGAGGGACTTTGATTTGGAAGAAATTGTTAGGAACATTTGTTCTAACTTCTACCAATATAGAAAGAAAAAGAAAAAGAAAAAATCATGAAAATGTGGCTCTCTGCTAAGCCCCCGAATGAAGAACATTTAAATCACATAATGGAATTCATTTCTTTTTTATTGATTCCCCTTTCAATAAAAAAGATTGGATTATTCCTTTACTCTCAACTCTTGTCATTCTGTTTTTCATTTTTTAAGATTAGATATTTGTATGCTTAGGGATAAAAGGCTTAAAAATATGTTTGTCATTTTTGCACACCTAGTAGAGCAAATAAAATAGGTCGCGCCTGCAAAGCTGATGCACAGATGTTGCATGTCTGAAGATAAAACCCAGTACCCCTGATTTGTATAAACAGAGCATTGATTTTTAAAAAATAAATTTAAAAAATTGTAATTTCGTCTATGGTGTATCAGAGAGCAGCACATTGAGTGGTTCCAGAGGCTGAGTATTGCTGTAGGCAGAAACATAACACAAGCAAGGTGCAACCATTTGTGCATTAAAAATAATCCAAGGGATAGGGAAGTAATGAAGAAAGGATGGACCACAAGGGTAGGAGCCTCACAGACCCAGAGATTTGTGTGTGCCTGCATTGTCTGCATGCTGGAACCGTAGGATACTTGAGCAACTCCTCTGGAATATAAAGGACTTGGATATACACTTTAATTCAAAGGACTTATCCTCATACCAGAGGAATTGGAGGTGGATGCAATTTTCACTGACTCCTCCTTTCCCTCAGTGGCCCTCCCTGTGGCCATTGAAAACATGATCTGGAGATTTGTTTCTATGGGCTATAGAAAGAAGAGGAAATCAGTGAAAATCACTGTCCCACGTGCCCCAGAGGCGAACTTCCATTCAATCAATCACCAGTTAAGATGGCTGTGCTCTATCTCCACATTTGGAAGCGATTGCTCTTGTGCTCAGGTACTGTTTGAGGGTTTCACACAGATATTTGGTTGGCCACTGTGAGAACAGGATGCTGGACTACATGAGCCATTGGCCTGATCCTGTAGGTTCTTCTTTTGTTTCTATAATCCTGATTCTCTCCCTCAAATGGAAGGAGACTTGGAGGAGCAAGTCTGGATCCAACCCACAATGATTTTTTCCAGCCACACATGGTTTTCCAAGAGGATAAGAACATGCTTGCTCATAAAGCACATTTTCTTGTGAAATCAGCCACAACTGGAAGCTGGGCCAACCTGATCTGAGCCAAACATGAACAAACAAAACATCACAACATTCTTTTTTTTTTTTTTTAAGGACTTCTCCCATTTTTTATTTTTTTGTTTGTTTGATGATTTCAGACTGGAATATCCTGTGCAGAATAGATCTACTAAATTCTGTATCCTCCTTGAAAAAGAACAGTGGTTTGGAACACCTCTTGAGGAAATTGTACTTATCATGTGTGTGAAAATAGTGGAGTTCTGCTCCTAGCCCTCTGTAGGGTGTGGTGTTTGGGGGCCCCAGATACCAATGTGTAGTTTCAAAGTGGGTTTTGAGTGGTCAAAGGTTTATTAGTATCCACAAGAAAAAATAAATATTGTTTGAGGCAGGCAATAGATATTTTGAGCAAAAATTATTTCCTATCCCTCTTGATGGCTTACCTGATGGCTCACCTCCATCTGTAGCAACCTCTTAGCACAGCTCTTTGGACGGTGAAAATGGGAAGTATTCCATCATTATGCCAAAGCTGCAGGAACAAAAATCTGTTTAAGGTCCAGGAGCCGACTAACAATGACAAGTTCCCTCTCAGCTCTGCTTCCCAGTCCAACCACTGAAGGTCACTAGTGCTGTCATTTGGTTCCGACGAGTGACACTTTCTGTGGCCTCAGCAGGGCACCACTGTTGTTTGTGAGCCACATGCTACTCATTCATTCATAAATATGTACCTGCCTCCCCTGGGTCCCAGGCCCGTCTCCATTTATATAGGACCCAGGACTTAAGTTTCTTTGCTTAAAGTTGACGTTATTTATAAAATTCCAAGATCGTGAAACTGAAATCTCTAAGCCAGCAAATGTTATTTCTTTTAGAAAACATTGTGCATTATAGACAGCACACCATAGTATTGTATATTAACTCCACCATAGATGTATGTGATGTTGCTTTACCATACTCCAAAGTCATGTTCCTGTTTCTTGACAATCTGTCCATAATTTTGTATGTTGCATAGTTATTTAATATATTGTAAACTTTTGGGAATTATTGGTATAACTGGAGGTGGACTGAGCAGTGTAATTCTGTCCCATTTTAGTTTCACTAACACTTTGTCATAGGCCCATTCAGGTCCCAGAATATTTTGAAACAACACATGAAAAAAAATGCATTTAAATTATACACATCTTGTACAAATCGAATTTGCAATTTTCATGTGATATAAGCACATTTCACATATATATATTTTTAAAAAATAACTGCTTTGTTTTTGACAAGCAGTCAAAGCGAGAATGGTTTTGGTTCCATTCTAGAGAGAATATGCAAAGCAATTGATAAACATGGGTGAGCTCTCTCTTGTTTACATTTGACTCAACCTAAATGATTAAAGGACTTTCCTTCCTAAAAAAAAAAAAGCTCAACAATGTTGACCTGAACCCCCAAAAGGGGGGTAGATCACTGCCAGTTTTTATTCTGTGAGTAGATTGCAGTCTCTTGGGAGTTGTAAACCCCTGAAATAGATCTAGGATAATTTCCTGAGCCAAAGTAAGTCTTGGAAAATGACCTCCTTCCACACCAACCTTTGGGGTTCCCAAAACACAATCACTCTCAGGCTCCTATTTCCCATAACATACCGTATTTTTCGCTCTATAACACGCACCAGACCATAACACGCACATAGTTTTTAGAGGAGGAAAACAAGAAAAAAAATATTATAAATGAAATAGTGGATATATGATTTTTGTGGTTCATGCTGTGGCCACAGACATGTGATCTGACAGTGAGTTTGGAGTAGCCCAATGCAAAAATCCTGAGGATCCATGTGGATCCATGCTTTGTAACCACAGAGGAGGGAAGGAAGGGGGACCATGGATCCTCTGCTCACGACTGCAGCAAATCCCCCCCGCCACCCGCAGGCATTCGCTCCATAACACGCACAGACATTTCCCCTTACTTTCTAGGAGGAAAAAAGTGAGTGTTATGGTGCAAAAAATACGGTATTTTTCCCCTGTCTTATTACTTAACCAGCCAGTGGTGATGAGAGTTGTGACAGCATGAGTAGATAAATAGGTACCACTGCAGCAGGAAGGTAAACGGCGTTTCCATGCATTCTGTCACTCGTCACAGTCCTCCGTGTGCCAGTAGCAGTTTAGTCGTGCTGGCCACATGACCCGTAAAACTGTCTGTGGACAAACGCCAACTTGCTTGGTCTGAAAAGTGGTGAGCGCCACACCCCATAGTCACCTTTGACTGGACTTAACCGTCCAGGGGTCCTTTACCTTTTTACCTTTACCTTGCCTCATCCTCCCTCAATGCTGCTGGCCAGATAATTAAATAGAAAGTAGAATGGTGCTTTTCAGAGTGGGGAATTGGCAGATGAGGTTGGCAGGGCAGTCAGAACTTCTCTGGCTTGATTTTAATCCAAGATGCAGGTGGGCAGAAGGTGCCTTGTAAAGCTCTTCTCTTCTTGGGATGTGAACATTTATGTGTTCCCAAGGTTCTCTTCTGTGACACCACCTTCAGAGAACTTCACTTGAAGTTCTACTCATAAATTCACAATACACATGAACAAATACATAGGTGAACAAATAATGAACAAACAGGTGAAAAACAGCTGCATTTTGTAGTCTCCTAGCAAGTGCTGCTATATGCATCTAAACAGCTGAAAAGGCAAAGTTGATGATGGTGTGTTATAACTGAGTTTCAGCATCATTAACTTGATCAGAAGATTAGATTATTTTATAGTGGGTTTTTTTTTATTTTAAAAAGTGGAAGTTTAAAAACTGACAACTCAATCCATGATACATTAGCTGCCATGCTGCAGTCTATTCCAGAGTTTATGCAGGGACAGCATCCTAACTTCATCTGCAATGAAAAAGATCCACTGAGATGTCAAGGCAAAGTGATTGATGAACCACTTTAACAATATTCCACTATACAATTTTGACTCATTTTGAGGAATTTAGTAGATAATGATGGGTATGATACAAGGGAAGTCCTGCAAAGGGGGGGGGGAGTATGGCAAAATTGGTATTTATTTATTTATAATAAAAGGGTGGCCTATTTATAGTTTTCAGATATTCATACAATGCCAGAAATGAGAGAGGTGGACCAGTTGATTACCATAGCCAATACAGATATGACAGAAAGCAGGGAGTTAATTACATATGCTATACTATTTGGGGGGGGGGAAACTCAGTATAAGAAGAATTCATCAGTGGAACAAGTTTCTGAAGTAAACTATGGACTCTCTTCCATTCAAACGTTCAAGACAAGATTTGACATTGAATAGACAATCTGTTTTTGTTTTTTTAGGAATAGACATATTCATGCAGGAAAGACATATTTTAAATGGTGAAATATAAATAATATTTTGGTATGAACTGCTTTCGTTTTAAAATAGCCATCCAAAATAATGTCTTAAGACATTACTTAGACATCCTGAAATTCTCCACCCCTTTGTGAGCAGGGAAACTGAAGGTACCATTTGACTGAAATTCTGTGTGTGTGTGTGTGTGTGTGTGTGTGTGTGTGTGTGTGTGTGTGGAAATAAGTTATCCTACAGTTTCTCATAGTTGGGACTTACCATTTGAAGTGGCAATAGTACAGCATCTGTGTTGACAGGCTGGCCTCCATTTTGCATCAACCCCAATGCAAATGACATTCTGGGGCAGTGTGAGGAGAAAATAGCAGCTGCCACACACATACACATGAAGGTCGAGACCAATCAGATAATATTCTGCAATGTTGCCTTCTTTTTCTAGGGCGGTGGGGTTTGGGAGTTTTCTGAGAAATGTCAGTCCAGCTAAATAATTCTTACTTTTCTCCTAGGAGTAGGATCCAATGATTTTCTACTTAAGTTGATGGCTCAAGATTTTACCATTGGCACCAGATCCCCACAGGGTATAAATGTACCCATTCCTGTGTTCACACTATTAAAATGATTGCCAGCATGGTGCTTGTGGGAACCAGTGTGCCTACCAGTGCCTCCTATGGTACTTCCAACGTTCCCTCTTTTCTTAGCATAGAAAGTGATCATGTTTTGTGAGTTAAAAATGGTTTGCTTACAAACGCTTCAAAGGTCAGATTCATGTGCTTTTCCATAAAGCAGTAATAAAAGACAGGCAGAATTACTAAGGTTGCAACATGTTAAGAGTTTCTAAACTACTTGTATAGACATACAAAAATTGTTTGCTTAAGCTTGGAGCATCCATCTTAGACCTCCTTACTGGTAGGGTTCACAGGATGGAAGCATGGAAAGTGGGAGTTTGGTAGCCCTTCCTCCCAAGGTGAGGGGGTGTGTGTGACCTGGCTAAGCCTGGCAGGACAGCTTACTCTATGGTCTTAACCCCTTCATGCATTAATTAGAGTTAAGCATGTTAGTTATATGATGCTGGAATGGCATGTAATTTCTTTCTCTGACCAGCAGCCTCAGTGTCAGAAGCTAATGGTTGATCCACTGGGCTTTTTGTATGAACCCTGAAGTGTCTGGCACACTTTTTTTTTTTAAAGCACATGCTTAGTTGTGTATGATAGTTTTTCACTTTGGGCCATGTTTATGTTTTATTAGCATATCTCCTTGAAACAAGTCATTTGTCATATCATAACCTAGACGCGCATGAAAACGAATAAAACCTGTAAGCCAATTTTGCAAGTGTTTCCATTACCACTGGGGTAATGCAGAGAGTGATATTAGCCATTCTGGAGCCATCCTTAGGAGATGTCAAATAAATGACAACCCTTTACTCCAGGAAAGTGGGATTGGATGTGTGTGTAATTAAATCCATTGCAGACACCAGCCCAAAAATAATTTATTTTGTGCAAAGGATGTCTTATCATGTTACACACTTGCCAAGGCTAACCGAATAAAAATATAAATGGATATGATAGCCTTATCGTGTCAAAATCAGAGAGTCTGTGGATATTAAAGGAAGAGTTTTGAAACAAAACTTTGTTTTTTGTATTCGGGGCACACTCCATTGTGGTAGTGCTTGAGATGTTTCCAGCAGAGCTTGGCCTTATCGTTGACAGGCTTCCTCTCCCCCCACTCTCCCATCCTATTCTCATTTTACCAGATTAGTAGTACGGATAGAAGAAAGAAATATTTGAATTATTTTATTCCCTGCTAACTGTGCAGGTTTCCCCCTCCATTTTATTGTGATGTGTGAAGCAATATTAAAAACAGTAAATGAAACAGTTTGAAACAGTAAATGATTAGCTATGATGAGAAGATCAAGATATATGTTAGTGTGTTTTACATCAGGAATAGCTAATCCCCCTTTTGAGAATCCTGATCTGGCCCACCAAGCAAATTTTCATGGCCCCCTAAGACTCCTCTGATTTTGGCAGCAGTAGTGTAAATGGGAGAGAATAAATATAATAATAATAATAATAATAATAATAATAATAATAATAATAATTATTATTATTATTATTATTTCCCATCCTTCCTTCCTTGCAAAGGAACCAGGGCATCAAACACACAAACATATCAATCAATTCCAATATAGATGCAGACTGGGAAAGATCTCTACAGAAAAGACTTTCTGGAAGAGGAAGGTCTTCAGTAGGCACCAAAAAGACAACAGGGATGGCACCTTTCCAATATTTAGCAGGAGGAGAGGTGCTAACAGATCAAAGGCCCCATTTCCATATAGTGCAAAATGGGCCTCCTGATAAGATGGTATTTGCAGGAGGCCCTCACCTACTGAGTGCACTAATCAGTTGAGTATATAAGACAACACTAGGGTGGGATGTAAATTGCCCCCTCGCTGCTCATCAAATTGATTTGATGAGCAGAAAGCTGGTGATATCTGATTTGTTGGATCAGCTGTGGAGGTGTGGCTGCCTGCCTGTGTATTTATGGTGGTCACACCCATTTTTTGCCTTTCCCATAACTGGTATGGGCCCCTATGGGGTTGGCCAAGGTTGAAAAAAGGGCCTCAGGCCAAAAAAAGGTTAGCTACTCCTGTTTTGCATTATTGCTCATATTACAGCACCTTGTTGTTTGTGTCTGTCTGTTCTGGGAGACAATGGGAGTGTTTGCCTTTGGGAGCAAGGTCAAACCATTGGAAAGTTACTAGTGCCTGCTGTGACTGTAGAGACCGATATGGGCAAGACATGTTTTATTGCAGGTGAGGCAGATGAAGGTGTTCCGTTTCACTGTTAACAGGTGCACCATGGTGTTTCTTCTCTCTGCGTTCCTCCTCTTCCTCTGGTTCCTGCTGCAGATACACTGTCTGTCAGCACACTTCTCCTGTATTGAATACATATAGTTAAGAAGTAGACAGCATGTTGCTTTTATAGATCAACCCTATGGTCTGCTGTGCAACTAAAAAAGCTGATTGGATTTGGTATAATAACAGATACACAAGTACAGTACTGTATTGTATAAGAGGAACAATGTTCTTGCATTTATGTGACTCAGTGCTGTTCTCGTGTACCATAAAAGGTGCTGAAGGAATCGTATGGGAGAGGGTGGGGTGGGGATGGCTGAGCAGGGCCAGCCCAAGGCATGTTGACACCTGAAGCAAACCATAAAATGGTGCCTCTCATCCCTGCCAGGGAAGAAGGGGTGAGTGAAGATCTACATCAGAAACAGAGTGGGGGGGAATAAGGATCTACATTGGGATCAGCTGCCACTGTAGAACCTGATTCCTTCCACATACATGTGCATCTCAGGGGAATGTACAAACTGCAGTAAAAACAGCCTCAAAAAGAACAGTTTAAAATAATATCCAAAATAACAGCAGACTGATTTTATTTTATTTTTTTAAAAAAACCAAATAGACGCCCAAGACAGATCCATCTGGGAAGGCTTTTTGGAACCAAAATGTCTGCAGTGGTTTTTCAAAAAGAAGAGGGGCAGCCACAAGAAAAGTCCTACACCGAGTTACTGCAGCTTCTGAGATCTAAAGTGATAGACCATAAATTTTTATCTGCAAAGGCTGTTCTTCTTAATGATTATCTTAAATTAGAAATAATTTCTTCTTCAGTTAGATATTGAATTGTTCATACAGGTATTGCAATCAGCACTTCTAAAATGTCCAGCTAGAATGTATCATTAGTCTTGGTGGCATTCAGTCTTAGACAATGATTAGACATATTGCGAGCATCATTTTTCTCGCACATGCAGAATATTTTAATACCAGGCAGATTTGACAAAAGTCACCTTCCTGTTTTTTACCAGCTGGAATATCCCCTGAGTGGAATTCCATTCAAGAAATGGACTTGCAAGAGACACCAAAGTCTAGTTCCAAGCTTCTATCTCCTGCTGGGTAGGATACAACCTAACAAACCTCATCAGTGGAAGACCCTTTCCGCTCTCTGCACGCTCTCCACCCCACTGACATTGACTATGGGGTGGGGTGAGGGATCAGGAAGACCCCTCCAGAACAGTGCATGGGGAAAGGAGAAGAGGGGTTGTTCCATCTGGGAAGCTGATATGCTTGTGACAAATGAACATGCCACATAAAGCAATATTGAATTCCGCCCCTTCTTTCTGTACCATAAACCCCCACTGCCATATACTTCAGCTGTTATATTTCCAACTATAGAACTGGAAAAGGAGGCTATCAAAAACAAAAACAAAAAAATAAAGCCCAGAATAGAATTCATTCTGAATATAGAAAATAATGATTACACCTGAATATGCTGAGCTGAGTAGCTTTGAGTTTAACTTTATGACAAATCCAAAGGCCTCAGTGTGCTTTTATAGGCCAGCTCATTACTTTTTGTTTTGTTTCTTTGGTTGTGACTCCTTCTTGGAATGGAAACTTGTAATGTTTTTAAACTGTGGCTGATAGAAGATTAGGGTCCTTGGAGAATTCAGTTGTGCAACTGGGTTTGGATTCAACCTAATGGTAGCAAATTAAGCAGATTATGCAGCCTATTGCAAGTAGTTCACCATTTTTAAAGAAAATGGCCCCATTCTCTATTGCAAAGGGTTAATGAGAAACAGTAAAGATGCACTGGGAAAGTAAATCCAGCCCGGAGAACTAATAAGCCTTGAAAATACCCTCTGTTCAGAGTCCTCACATTATCATTAGTAACGGCATTAGGCGGGTTATTGTATAAATAAATGCTTAGCTTTGCTGTCTGGCTTCCCCCTAACACAAAAAATGGCTTTCTGCAAGCTAGCGAATATTTATGTTTCATGTCTAATTAATATGACTACATTGATGAAATTTTGAACTTTGCATTAATACTCAGTGCTGTATTCTATAGATACAGATTTCTTCGTCAGGAGTTGCCGGGACTTTGGAGACAAAAAAATATAATAAAAATCAATCTATTTTCCTTTATCAATATCGGGAGGAGAACCTGTAGGGAAAGTGTTAAGCAATCCCTTTCTCTGCTGTGCTGCTTCAGTCAAATTTTAAGTCTGCTTCCTACCTCCCTTGCAGTTGCAGTAAACTGAAATCAAAAAATCATGAAGAAACATAGGTGTCTCCTCCACATCACGTTTAGTGTGACCCAAAAGCCCTGCCCCCATCATTATGTTGTACTTCATCTTCCTTAACTTCCCAATGACCCCACCCTTCTTTCCCCATTGCAGGACTTAATAGAAATACAAAGGAATACAAAATACTACTGTACACTCACACGTATAAACATCCCAGTCACAAAATTTGGGATTTGCAATAAAGAATTCTAGTTAACTTTTCCGTCATTTCCTATCCCCTGCCCAGTCCCCATTCAAAATATCAAACTATGTTCCATGGTCTGTGAAGCTATATAAGGAATTATGGCAGGCACATCACCTAAGTTGATTCTGCTTTTGGAGGAAAAGTGCAGAATATGTTCCAGTACATGCAAAGTTTCAGAACTAGTACAGCATAAAGCATCCCTGAACCAGCGCTTAAAGGAGTGTTTAATTTAGGGTGGGGAAATTCTGATCCTCTGGAGGTTGCTGGACTATGAAGACAATAATCCTTGTCCGTTGGCCAAACTGGCAAAGGCTGAAGGGAACTGGAGTTCAGCTGGAGGGCCACATGTTTCCATCTCTGATCTAATGCTAAATCAGTACAGATGAGCAACAAAGAGAATTTGCACACATACAGCCCCTGCCTTCTAGCTCTCCTGATAGGGTTCCCATCTCTTATCCTGAAGCAGAACCTGTTGCTTTCACATGTCCAAGGCATGGAACCATTGCATAACAGAGCATTTCAGGTTTTCCTGCCATGATACTGCACCTGTCTGTTCTTCGCTCTCTCCTTCCTGTCTACCTACTGAAAAGTGGCATTGGAGTCCTGCTTGGCAAGGGATAAAGGTAGGAGAACTGACCAGAGGCAGGATATGCCCTTTCTGTATAGTCTTTCTGCCCTCAAGCTGCAAAAGCAACAAGCAGGACAAGAGATGGGGACCTTATCGAATGTGATTAGGTAGCATGAAAGAAATTCCAGTTTCAGAGGTAATGTGCATCAAATAACCATATTTCCTCCTCCTGTTGTTGTCACCGTTGGGTAATTTGCTGCTTCTGTGTTTTCTTCATTGCCTGTCACACAAAATCCAGCATGTGTGTGCATTAGCTTTGGGGGGTGGGATGGCTCTGGGCAGGTACAGTTTCATTTCAGCCATGGGAGGGAGGGGAATTAACCTTGGGGCGGAAGACAACAAATAAATAACAGCTGGGTGAAAGTTTGTTTTGCCTCCCTATTTTTTAAAACAGACAGTAGCCATGGGGAGATGACTCAGCCGACACTGACAATCCAGACCCATCCCTATCGAAGTTGCGACCCAGTGGAAATGTCCTACCCCAGGGGACAGTTCCAGCCAGCAATCCGAGTGGCCGACTTGTTGCAGCACATCACTCAGATGAAACGGGGACAGGGCTATGGCTTTAAAGAGGAGTATGAGGTGAGAGCAACATTCACTCACTTGAATGCCGAGCTAAAGAATGAAAATTAAGGCTATTGTCAAATCAGAACAAGTGCTCTTGAGAAGCGTCTTGATAGCTTAAGTGGCTTATTTTATATGCTAACCAGAATGCCTTCCCCCTATTTGCTCCTGCCTCCTTGTCTTGAGTCCTCTTTATGTTATATGCAGTGGCCGTCATCCTAGATGTTTCTGCCCCAGTCCACTGATGTGGGGAAAGGGCTTGACATTTGCCATAAAGGCTTCCCGGTAGCCCCACTTATGAAAAAAGACATGGCAAAGCTTTCTCTTTTCATTGAAACTCTCACACAGCAGAGCATACTGGGTTAGGGATCATGGCCCTAGTCACCTTATCTCTTGTATAAACTCCACCAAACCATAATCTGGTGTAGTATAGGTGCAAACCAAAGACTCACTGTTTTGAATTTGTTGTTAGTTGAACTGCTAAGAGTTTGTTCACACAGCAGCCTCTGGACCAGCGTCCATATGATGAGAAGCCTCCAGGTGGCTGTAGTATCTAGTCCTACTGACAGCTCTCTCTGGCAGAGATGAGCACACAGCTCCCTTCATCATCACTTTCTGCCGACAGGACCAGGTGCTGCTGGAGGGTAAGCAGATGGATGACAGACCTGACAGTGTTGGTAAGAGGCTTTCCACAGGTGACAACCAGCTGTCAGAAGAACTGCTAGCTGGTACAGCCACCCAGAGGCTTCTGGCTCTATGAAGCTTTGTTCAGAGACTGTTTTGCGAACTAATGATTCCGGAAAGTCTAGTCATTTCTGTCCCACTGCCCCCGGGAGTGTGTCAGAGATTGTAAAGGTAGGTGGGCTGGGAAATGGAGCAGTATTTCCAGATTTGGGGTGCCACACCAACCATATCACATTTGAAAAAACACAGAGCTACATTGCACTGGGGAAATATTTTTTGGGTGCCAGAGAGATCAGCTGATGAAAATTATATTCCAAAACGTATGGAGGAGACCACATTGGCTGCCCTGCCTTAATCCCCAGCTCCTTTCACGTATGAAGTGATGAAATACAAGTTTGCAATTTAGGGAGGGGATTTGCTGATGGCATGGTGAGCAACTGGAGTGTCTCTGCTGATGGCCTTCCATTTAAACAAGACACTCATGGCTATCTCAGGTCTGGCATCAGCACCTGGCACCTGTCCACCAGCAGCCCCATCAGGCTCCGCTGGTGCTGACACCAGCCCTGGACTCGCATGCTTACCTGGTGGTGAGACATGATCAATTTAATTCCCTATTACTTTCCTAATGGAGCATTCGAGGACATTGTGAGAAATTAAAATTGCAGCCCCTGAGCATTCTGGGAAATTAAAGTGGCTGCCCATTACCACTGCTCCCAGAGGGCTTTTTCGGACTTGAAGCTGCCCCTGGCTATCTATATAAATATGTCTCTCTACCCTTCATCAATGGATGAGTTTTCAGACTGTTGCCATACAAGAGACTGAGAGGCAGGAAGGCTGCTTCTGCCTGGGTCGGTGTGTGCTGCTAGAGCCTTGTTGCAGCAATTAAACTGTTATTGTCTTTGGCAGAAGTATTGAATCCCCATAATCAACATCTGATAGATGTGGTATAGCAGCTGTGATCAAATGCCAGCCTGGGAGATGGCTGGAAATATTTTCTCTTGGCTGCCTTTGTTCCTTAGTTGTGTATCGCCCAAGGCTTTGCAGAATTTCGCCATGATCAAATACAACGTGGGATGTTTGAATTTAGTTCTAAGTTTGGGCAAATCCAACTTTCGAGCCCCATGGAAAAACCACTGAATAATTTACAGAAATGGTATTAGAGGCAGGGAAGTGGCCTGGGACTGTATTGGAATAGTAATGGTGGAAAGGAGAGAAATAAGTAAGAACAAACTTACCTGTGACTCGACTCCACAGGCATTGGAGAGAAAACTGTAGCTGAATAGGTGTTGAGGTGCCCTGGGGTTAGCTTAAATATGAGATAACCAAACATATTTTTAGCTATCTACCTTGACACACTGTGGTCATCTATCATATAGCATGTACAACCTTTACTGCCAGGTTGGGGAACCACAGGCCTAGGAACCAAATGCAGCCCAATAACTCTCTCTATGTGGTTTGTGAGATACTCCCCACATCAGACTCCCATTTCCCAGACCTGGCACCAGCCCTCCTTCACACCTTCCTTGAGTGTTTTTGCCTAACTAGACTGTGTCCTTAAACTCTGAGAAACATCTTGCTTGCTGGGTATGAGTGTGTGCAGAAACTAGCCTACTGTAGAAAGCTAAAATTTACATTCCTTACTCTATGCACTGTTGTTCCTGGCCCTCGCTATTGGCATGTGGCCCCCAGAAAGTTGCACAGAAGGGAATGCAGCTCTCAGACTGGAAGAGGTTCCCCAAACCTTGTTTACAACATGGGGGTGGGGTTTAGTCTCTCCTATCAATCTCCGTATAGCACATTGTGGTGAAACGGCTCTCCACAACGATATTTGGTGGCCATTTCTAGTTTCCAACAAGCTGGGGACCAAAATTTACAAACAAAATAAAATAGATGCTCATTCCATCCCATGCCAGTCTTATTGTCAGTGCAGACAAGTAAATCAGATGAACAAAGAGTGCTCGGCTCTATGAAGGATGCAAAGGGGAATTTTCTCTTGCAACTCCTGGTTCCTTTGTGTGACAAGTGAATTGCATGTGTGGTTCTTGAATTATGAAAGGACAAATGTTTGAAAAATTGTCTCAATGCTGAAGGGGCAGGTAAATCAGTGGCTACTGCAATAATACCATACAGTATCATTTATCTGAAGGGCTGGTATGTCATTGAAATCTATATCCTATTTCAAAGCTTGTGGACATGATTTTAAGGT
Source organism: Podarcis erhardii (assembly GCF_964252035.2). NCBI lineage: Eukaryota > Metazoa > Chordata > Lepidosauria > Squamata > Lacertidae > Podarcis > Podarcis erhardii. Next base: position 27,102,757 of record NC_138510.1, read on the forward strand.
ACTTCCAGGGGTCAAAGTGATGTGGTTACAGACCTTAAATTAAACTGTACTATCTTTAGATGTCTAGAAGAATTACTGTTAACCTCCATTTGTTCTTAAGGGAAAACAACTGCCACAAGTCAGTGAGCAAGTGCATGTTCAGAGTCTGTACAATTGAATTAAAACTGGGCAGTTCCATTTTGTGGGATGGGGTAGAGGGAGTGAAAATATTGCAGCCTGGTGGAAGGAGCTGATGGGGAAGAGGGGAACTGAGTTCCAGTGAGTTCCTGTTGAAAAAAAATCCCTGTTTAAATCCATGCATCTTGTCAATCTGTCACAAAGCATTTACCTCTATCCTGTTTCGTGGGAGCACAAATAGATCAAGCCCTAAAAGAATTATGTGCTTTGTGTTTCATATTGGGGATGAAGCTGGATTCTGGGTCTGAAGAAGTCTGTAGTGATGAAGGAGATAGTGAGCAATCATATGCTCATCTGTTTCGTCCAGAGGAATGTGTACATGTTTTTGGGTGGAATATAAACTACTAATATAAGGACTGCTTCTGTGCTGTCATGTTTTTCAGCTTCAGTTCAGTGGGTAATGGAGAGTGAACTTTCTCCCATAAGGTGACTGCACATTTTGGGATATACTTCCATAATGTGCCCAGTCATATAACTTAATTATTTCCCTCACTGAAGGTGCTGACTCTAATTTTGCACACCTGAAGTTTTATTTGTCCTGTAGAATATGTCCTTGTATGGCTGACTATGTGGCTCATAATTTCAAATTACCATACTTTAGCCAAGCTTGCATTGCAGCTTCTCTTTGAACAACAAACAAGAGCTGAAGCATGGTTTTCATAATTTTACAATTACTGAACTAGTCTACCTAATTTGGTATAATATGGGGCTGGGGAATGTGACTAGAAGGTTGCTTCCGTAATTTAATATTTATTGCAAAGTTCTGCACTTTCAAAGTGCTACATAAATAATCAGTAGGAATTTTTTATTTTTATTTTAGTTTAGATGGCATGATGCCATCCCAGATTCATGAAAGACAGAAGATTAATGACCTTATCTTTGATGTCCAGGAGCTGTATTTCAAAATGTGATGTATTCTAGCTTGGTTTCTGTCTCACATACAAATATACTTGGCCTTTTAAGATATATTTTTTGTCCTTTACCCTGTAAACAAGTTTCATAAATTACGGTCTATTTAGTGACATGGTACCAAATAATTTTTCTATTATGAAAACGCTCTGTGAGTTGCCTTCATCAATCACTAACTCCATTAGACTCCCCCCCCCTCTTCATTTCTTGTCTCAACTATACATAGTCTTTCCCTTTCTCCCCCTCGCTCTTTCTCTTGAACAGTCTTTCGTGCAAGCACACACACACAATTGATTTTAAACCATATAGCTTCCCCCAAATTTGAGAAGTAGTTTGGTAGATATCCTGGGAGTCTTGCTCAAGGCTAAACTGAAGAAGACCCACTTTTGTGCTTTCTACATTTTATTTGTATTTGTTTAAGGATATTTACATACCACTTTTAAGGCAAACCTCACAAAGCAGCTTATATAAGATTGTTGTAACAATAAACATCAATGTCTTTTTAAAAATAGCTGCAATGAAAGAAACCTGGCTTGTTTTCTAGAAGAAGCTGGTAGTGCTTCTTCTCCCATCCCATTCCTTCAGGGCAATGCGTCCGCTTGAGCTTTCTTCTCCGCTCCTCTCAGGCGGCTATTTCTGGACATTTTAATTTATTTGTTCGAGACAGTGCCAGATTTACATATAAGCTACAAAAGATCTCTCTTGGGAGCCCCCCAAAGCCGATCCAGCAAAAGATGCCAACTTATAGGACACCATAGCTGCAATCCTCAGCACAATTCCAATAATATTTCTGAATCTGGTTCTATGCATGCAGCAAAATACTGGGGTAAAGTCAAGACCTGGAAGAAGGGTCAGTGCCAATTAAAACTGGAGCTAGAACCACTTTTGAATGTTCTCCCATGTTAAAAAAGCCACACCCCAAAATAAACACTTCCTTGCCAGAAGAATACTAGCATAGAAGGGGGAAAGGTTCAAGCCAGTCATCTAGCTGCTCTCTTTGTTTTCTACCTACAGGGAGAGATTTGGGGCGGGGAATGAGACCAGTTATAATGAGATTGGTGCCTGAAGGTCCCATAGAATGCCTACATTTTTCTGATGAATTTAGAATGCTAGTGAGATCATTGGTGTTACCACTATTGCTCTTAAAACTGGTTAATTGTTGCTACAATTCTATTGTTAAGTTGACAACAGTTATGAAAGAAGTGCAGATTAGCCATACTTAGTCAGTGCTGGCAGTGATGTCTAAAAAATTCCTGATTTTATCTGTTTTGGATACATTATTTATTCCACTGCACTTTGCTATTTTTCTCATTGTAACAGGTTATTGTTCCATCTATATCAGTAGTCTGAATTTTCCAAGACAAGTTTACCAGTTATGTCATTGTGTTAAGTGCTTTAAAATGACAGCCATACAGTGTGAAAAAAATTTGAAGAAAAGAATATAGATATAGACCGAGAAGTTTAATCCATCATTACTATAGTTGTTGAAATCTCAAATGGCATTTGATTTTATCCTGAGCTGTTTATATACAAATCAGTGGTTCTCAATCTTCTTTTACCATGGGCCACTTCCAAATTACTGCAGGTCTTCGTGAACCACTTAATGGTTGTTGTTTTTCTGCCTGTTGTAGCAGTTGTGCTAACTCCAGGAGGATTTTTAATTGTATTTTTGCAGGCATATGACAGACCACCTTGTGGACCACTGATAGTCCATTGACTGCAGTTTAAGAACCCCTGGTGTAAATCATACTATAGCAGAAAGTTTTATACATATGTATATCAGAGATTTGATTATATTTTTAGTGAACAGAAGGGGCATATGTTTTCTATACACACACTGGATCTTTGTATTTTAAAGCAAAAAACCTGCTGTTTTGATAAGACGCCTATTGATCAAAGCAATTAATAGCTGATAATAGCTGAATTGGGCATTTCTTTGGAAAAGTCACTTTTACCATCCTATGTATAATGCTTAGAAGGATTTTGTTCCTTCCTCATCTTTTTTCACATCAATAGCGCATGATGAGATCCCAAATGACTGCTACCATTCTCTGAGCAATCATTTGTAACTAGACTCTAATGTACAAATAACGCGTCATTTCTTCTCTATCTTTGATGATAGAAATGGGATCCCTAATTTATGTTTTTTGTGCTGCCCCCCTCCGCTCTAAAAATTCGCCACTATTAAGCGGCACTTTCTTGGTACAAGGAAATAGGTGTGTGATCAAAGATCTTCCCGTTTGCTGACACATTACTTCATACATGTGGAGATTTGAGCCAGAACTGCTTTTATTATCCTTCTCTGACACAAACAGGATCCATAGCATATCCTGACATTATTTCCAGAGGGAACCATTTGTGAACTGTGGTTTGGCATGATTATAATATCATTTTTAGCACATTTCACCACCATCAGCCAGCCCAAATGCAATGGCTAGCACTACAAGAAACAAACAAGTGCAATTTCTGTTTTGGTTTTTTAAGCAAATTATCTGTTATTGAGCAGCAGGAAATGTGCTTTCCTACGAATGGGTATGTTATAAAGATAATTATTATTTGCGCGTAATTCTTGAACACAGAATAAGGTTTCAGAAACCATAAAAAGCGTCATCTTTAAAGCATGCCAAACAAAACTGGGTTTATGAGTGGTGTGTGGGAGCTCGCCTTTACTATCTTCATCGCAGGAAAAGGCCAAAATATGGTATCAGTTCTGTGAAACGGGAGAAGATGCTTCAGTGTTACTCAATAGTATCATGGGCATTTCATCTTGATTAGACTTATTATCGGCCTACCATTCTCAACATGAAGGGGAGTTCATATAATTGCATTTTAATGAAAGCAACCTAATTTTCACCTCCTGACCACACAGGTCAAAACATAATTATCATTTGGATTTTGCACTTCACCAGATTTTCAGTACAGTTCTTGGCTCGAAAAAAGAAAAAAAAAGCCAAAATGCATCAAAATGTGTACAGTATTTAAAAAATTCATAATGGATTTCTTTTTGTACAGAGTGGTTTTTTAAAAAATAGATAAATAAATCACTGATTAAGGCGGAAGTCAGAAAAGGAAGAATGCTAAGAATGTATCTTGTGCTCTTGTGATATAGACTTGGTGGGTTGATTTCATGTATTTCTTCAGCTGAAATTAAATGGAAGAAAAGTCGTAGCTCTCTAAATTAAAGGAGCCTTGATCTGAATTTAATCAGCACTTTGAATTGTGCTCACATTAGCAGGCATCACTATATACAGCTACAATGCAGTATATGGATATATTACATGCGGCATTCAAATAGCTCGTGAGTTTGAGAAACCTTTATGCCTTGTTTTATATTACAAAAACATTGCCTCTGTCCTCTGTCAATTTAAATATTTTACAAGGCAACTTGTATTTCTCAGAGGCAAAAGAGAAGCAATCTATGTCCCTGTGTTAGAGATGGTGCATTGAAAAAGAACCCAATGATTACAAAGCCAGAAGCAAAATGTTTCCCACTTGTTTTTAGTGCCATTTGCATTGGGAAAGCAATTGTAAGCCAGTTTAAGCCATAGGATGCTAATGGTCTCTTCATCATTTTCTTATTAAATGTGCCCTTTCCTTGAGAAAAACAGTTGGCTTGGCTGGGTGTTAAATTGCATGCTGCCTTTTCCCTTACCCCTATTTCGTTATGTTAAAACACCTGAAGGCATTGGCCATTTCATATAAACACTCTGCTGTTGTTTATTTTGCAGGCTCTACCTGAGGGGCAGACAGCATCTTGGGATACAGCCAAAGAAGATGAAAACCGCAATAAGAATAGATATGGCAACATCATCTCCTGTAGGTGCAAATTCAAACTGAACTGAACTGAACTTCCTGTGTGTATCTGTAAACATCTAGCTGAGAGAGGGGGTATGTCTGTCAGCGTAACTGTGAAAAAGAATAAGAGCACAGAATTCTGAGCACTCTTAACCTTTCCCGTTTGATAATTTCATGCTCAAGTTTTTTTTGTTGCCATTCTCACCCCCTTCCTATCCACTTTTTCTCCCTTTATCTTTCTAATATTATGGGATTCTTATTTTTCTCAATGAACTGCAATCCCAAAGCCCTGTCCTTTCTTTCCCTTCCCAAATATAATAGGTTATGTATGAAAATGGGGAAATGGGGGGAGGATGTTCTCAGGGCTGAAGGTTCTTCTTCTCTCCATGTAGAACATTTGAAGAGGGTTCTGCACATATCCCCCTTCATGCGATCATCAACTCTGTTTTTGATTTTTTTTTTTTTTGCTGGGTAAACAGACCTGCTGACTGCATTAAATAGCCCTCTGCATGTGCACAGGGCTGTCTTTACATATTCTAAAGATTTGGGAATATGTCCATCACCACAGGCTATGATTTCTCCTATGCGCTTTTGCAAAAGCCGTACAATATCTGAAAACAGCAGGGATAGGGGGAAATGTGCTTCTAGACGTTGTTGGACTTCAGCTTGCACCATGCCTAGCCGGCGTAGTCAGTGATAATGGATGATGGGAATTTTGGTCTCAACACCCGGAAAGTCACAGGTTCACAGACCTAGAAGAGTCTTTCATAACATGGGTTGTAACCAGCTTAGACACTGAACGAGCAGAACAACTTCCACTTGTGCAACTGAACTTTCCGTTCTTCTTCTCTGCCCCACATGCTCTCCACACACACACCCCATCTGCAAATCTGGAGAGAGGGGAGAAGAGGAAAAGCAAAATTTTGTGCAGTGACTTCATTAAATACAACCCGAAGAAGAGTTGAAACTCAGTTGTGGCCTTGATTACAGAGAATTGTGGCTTTAGACTAATGGTCAGAAGTTTGTGGGACACAGAACAATACTTGTTGTTGTTTTTTCCTTCAGTGTTCCTATTTTCCTTCAATGCTCCTATTTTCAAGCCTTTTCCTGACCTTTAATTGACACAGATTCTTTCTTTGAACCAAAACCTGAAGCATTCATCTTCATGGCTTTACACGACAGGGAGCGCCAAGGGGCTAAATGTACACATACTTTCTCATTTTATCTCCTTTCACCATTTGTTGACATTATCTATACATATTGGAAGCTATTGCTTGTGACAAACACTTCTAGCTCCGGTGCTCTTCACTCCTAAAAGTGCCTGGGCCTTAAGGGACAGGTTTATCACCTCGCTTACAGATAAATGGCGAGCACAAAATCTCTAGGTACTAATCACATCGGCTACTTCGTCTTCCTTTCTGTGGATTCTGACTGAGGAAGCACGGGGCATCTGCAAATACCAGGTGGAACGTAATGACTCTCAAGCAATAAACTTAGGTGAATTCACCAGGGAGGAATCAAATCCAAGAAGAATTGAAAAGTTAAGAACTCGAAAGCAGCGAAAAGGAAACTTAGGCCAAGAGGAAAACTATTAGGTTCCCTCCTGTACTGGGCTGCTGTGCCTTTCTTTTGTTGTTGTTTAGTCATTTAGTTGTGTCCGACTAATGGAAATAATAATAATAATAATAATAATAATAATAATAATAATAATAATAATTTTTATTTATACCCCACCCTCCCCAGCCAAGGCTGGGCTCAGGGTGGCTAACAAGCAATAATAAAAACAGGAAAGGAGAATTCTACCTGGTGCAGCTTGCACCACACTTGCAAAATATATTTATTCCTACAGACTATTTGGTTTTCATGCTGAATATGGTGACTCTAGTACTCAAGCCTTGTGTGTGGCATTGCCACACCCTCCAACACTTCTCTGATTAAAATAGGGACATCCCATTCCATAATGATAACTTTAATATTTATACTCCACACATCTTTCTGGGTTGCCCCAGCCACTCTGGGCGGCTTCCAACATATTTAAAAATTATAATAAAAAAATAAACATTTAAAAACTTCCATATACAGGATTGCCTTCAGATAACTCCATACCCTCCAACATTTCTCCGATGAAAATAGGGACATCCTAAGGAAAAGTAGGACATTCCAGGATCACATCAGAAACTGGGACGGCTTCTGTAAATCAAGGATGTCCCTGGAAAATAGTAACACTTGGAGAGTCTGCATTACTAGCAGGCTCAATCCTTAAATGGGACTGGTCCTATTCACATTGAGTTCCACATACTCACTGGAGCACAACATTGCTTTCAATTGCAGGATTTATCTGGCTTTCACAAAAGACACTTCCTCGCTCCCTTAATTATAAAACATTTCTATATAGCATTTACATTTTTTAGCACTGCTGCAATGATTGATGATCCTGAGTTTGTGATCTCGAGAATTTGTTGTGCATGTGCAATGAGGCTTCCTATCAGCAGCACCACAACAACACACAGCTTCACAAGCAGCACCTGAAGCTTCTCTAAAACACAGAAAATGCCCTCATAGCAAATTTCAAAAAAGCTAATAATAATAATAATTTTATTATTTATACCTCACCCATCTGGCTTGGTTTCCAGAGAACAATCGGAATAACAAAAGGAACAACAATGATAACAACAATACTATTGCAGCTATTTGCAAGTTAGGATTAGTGGTACAGGGCTGAAGAGCAAAGTGGAAGATACACATATCTAGCAGTTGGTGTGATGATTGAACAGTCTTTTCGCATACGTCATTTTTCAGTATCTCAACCTCTTTTCTGTTCCCGCTGTTCCACTGAAAGTCATCAGCTATTAATAATACATAAACGCCTTGCAGCCTTATGAAATATATGTATCTTCCCAACACCTTCCAAACAGATAGAAATATAAAATTTAAAAGATAAGTTATGCTGTTAGTCTTAACCAAGCATAGCCCACTAAAAATATGAATAGAATAAAAGGCCTCATTACCTTCTGAAGGTTGAGCTGTGGTCGTTTATATTTCTTAGCCTTGCTTTTGAAGCAAAGGGTTCTCCCATGCCATTCACACTTTTGAGCAAAAGAACTCCCCATGGGAGATAAAACATTGTGAATGTTGCAATGTTCAGTCACTTGGCAACAAAATTAACCGCCCAGAACTGTTGAAAACCAAACAGGACACAAACATTTGAAAATCTCCTTCATTGTCAGAATTATTTTCTAAGTTCAGGATAGCATCTTAAATAATCTCGCAAATGTTTTTCCCAACATTACAGATTTCCACTTGTCTCACCATAAAGCTACAGCTCTCCATCCATATATATATGCCTATTAACAATCTATTTATCCATCCTGGCATTCTGATGCTTTCTTTCTTCCTTTCTATTCTCTCTTGTATCCCATCTTCTGCATAGTAGCACAGGAGCCAAAGTCTATTTTTTAAATTAAAAAAACCACTCTGCACACCACATCATTGCAGATGCATGAACAAATGAGTTCTAATAATCAGCCTATGGAAAAAACCTGAATCCTAATAATTTTCATCTATCTTCATTGTGCTATGAATTATCTTCCCAGCTCTATATCTACCTCATTTAACAACAAGTGTTTTAGCTTGCACCAAGCAGGCTGTTTATAAAAAATAAATAAATATGGAATATCCCTAGCCTGCCTAGAGATAATTCTTATGCAAAAAAGTTTGCTTTTTGTGTCTGATTCAACTGCTTTTCTGCAACGATTCAGCTGTACAATCCAGTCAAGATGTTACAAAAGGTGCTAGTTTTTCAGAACTTTTTGAAGGAAATACTAAGACCAAGAAGTGTGTTAATTAGATCAGAAATCATACTAAGGGTGTCTGAGAAATGTGAATTTTATGAGTTCAAATAAATAACAGACAAGCTTCTGAATAACTAAGGCAGGCATTGAGTTGAAGCAATGTGCATTTAGCAGTTGAAGAAACATCAGTTAGTGTTGAAAATCCTTTCAGCCTGAATCTTCTATGTTCTTTCTTCTTTCTGCTGTTCCTATTTTCTTTGATACATATGTTCCTGCCTTCAAGTAACAAAACAACATATTTTCTTTGATTATTTTCAGATGATCACTCCAGAGTGAGACTGCAATTGCTGGAAGGAGATCCCCATTCAGACTACATAAATGCCAACTATATAGATGTAAGTGCTATGGAAACTTTTAAGGATCTTAATGGTGGGTGGGTGGGTGGAGTAAGTGAGATGATAATGTTTGTTCTTGGATCAATGTCTTGAAGTAAAATAGAATTTGGAGCCTCCAATACTTTTTTTTTACAAGCTGTAACTTTTCAGTCCCACCTGAAATAATCCTTTGAAATGCTTGCAACATTCCAAAATGCACAGTGATTTTATCAAAGCCCCAGCCCCGTGCAAATGTAGTGACTTCCTGATCTCCTGACCAGGATGATTAGATCAGAAACAAGCTCCCTTCTGTTGCGTCTCTTGTATCTGTTTGTTCTCTATAACTAGCACATGCAAAGTGTGAATTGACATAGTAGTCATTTTTGTCTAATGGAAAGCAGGAGACAGTGGGAGATTGTGATTTACAGTGCAATGGTCCCGCCTCACATTATTTGTTTTAGGAAAGAGGAAGCAGCCGGACCAGGTTAGATTATTTGTTCATCTAGGTTGGTATTGTTTAGTCTGAAAGGCAGCAACTCTAGGGTCTCAAACAGGTTTTTTGTTGGGGGGTTTTAAGATTACCTGTCAGTTTATCATTTTTAAATGGAACAAGGCCATAGCTTAGTGGTAGAGCACATGCTTTCCATGTAGAAATCCCAGGTTCAGTCCTTGCTATTACTATTAAAAAAAATCAGGTAACAAGTGATGGGAAAGAGCTCTTCTTGAATCCATAGAACAAGTGTGGAGAACCTTTGGCCCTCCAGGTGCTGCTGAACAACTCCCATATTCATCACCATCTATTAAATTTGTATACCACCCTTCATTTGAAGATCACAGGATGGTTCACAACATAAAAATACAAAATGAGAAGACAAAATGCATGATAAAAAACAAACAAAAGAAAACCAATAGCTCACCTCCTACAAAGACATTTTAAAAGGTCATAGCATGTTTAATTAGCCCAAGGCATGGTTATAAAGAAATGTTTTTTGCCTGGCACATAAGGGTGTGCAATGAAGTCACCAGGTGAGCCTCCCTGGGAAGAGCATTCCACAAATGGGGAGCCACTGCAGAAAAGGCCCCTTCTCGTGTGTCTGCCTTCCGGCCTCTCATGGAGTGGGCACATAAAGAAGGGCCTCAGAAGATGATTGTAGGGTCCAGGTCAGTGCATATGGAGAGTGGCAGTCCATGAGGTATGGCAGCCCTGAGCCATTTAAGGCTTGAATAGGGCCCAGAAACTAATTGGCAGCCAGTGCAGTAGGGCTAGGATTGGTGTTATATGCTCAAACCACCTTGCCCCAGTGAGCAACCTGGCCCCTGAATTCTGCACCAGCTGAAGTTTCCAAACCGTCTCCAGCGGCAGCCACATGTATAATGTGTTGCAGTAATCTAACCTAGTGGTTACCAGAGCATATATGACATAAGTTAGGCTATCCCTGTCCATATAGGGGTGCAGCTGGGTCACCAGCTGAAGCTGATGAAACCAGAAATACCTCTAAGCTATGTACCTGCTCCTTCAGAGGTGTGTAACCCCATCAAGAGCAGGCAGCACTCCATCCAATCCCCTTTAACAGTGCCTCTGCCTTATTGGGATTGAGCTTTAGTTTGTTGGCTCTTGTCTAGTCCACTAACAAGGCAAGACACTGGTGCAGCACTTCCACTGCCTCACCTGCAGATGTAAAGGAGAAATAGAGCTGTGTGTCATCCGCATACTGCTGAGCACATGCCCTCAGACCCCTGGCCATTGGTCATGCTTGCTGGGAATGATGGGAGTTGTAGACCAGCAACAACTGAAGGGCCACAGGTTCTTCATAGCTGCTCTATAAAACAACTTCCTGTGTTCATATGATTAAACCTGGAACTTGTTGTGTTCTAGCCATATGCCCAATTGTCGAGCAATGGTCCCTTCCAAACACTACAGAGACAAGAGCAACTGTGTCTAATACAATGTCTAGTTTGGCTTTGAACTCAATGGGACTTTTCTACCAAGAAACAAAACAATCCAACTCATCAGGTTGTGTGTTTGGGTTGTTCAACTGAGTGGAAGTGTCCCTCTGCTCACTTCTGTCGCTTTCACAGCCATCAGATGTCCTGGGCTTGACACAGACCTGATCACTGCACTGTCCTGGCACTGAGATTAGGCTCAGTTATTTGCTCCCCTCTAACTGCCACTGAAGTTGCAGAGCTATGGGATGCTGGGGGGTGCGGGTGGGGAGTGGGGAGTTTGGCTTGTGCCCTAAGTATGCAGCTTAGTATTTTGAAGCACAGGGCATGTAACCACTTGTATGCATCCTGATAATGTATAACAATGGAAAGAAGGATGCAGACATCGGTTTGAACACTTTCCATCTCATTAATAAAGAGTTGTGGATTCATGACTAAATGGAAAATGTATTAAGCAAAGTATTTAATAGCAGTCCTGTTTCTAATGTAAGTCTCTTTAATCCTTAATGATATCACAATATTTTAAAGAGATCCTTCAATTAAGGGAAAGGAAAAACATATTTAATATAGAGCAACCCACACAGTTTTAAAAATCACTGATGCCTGAGTCAGTTTTGACAAGAAACAGATGTGTTGTTTTCAGATGAGGGGACACAGATTTCTCCATGTTCAATCTATTAATGACTAAGTAAGTAAGTCTTCCTAAAGTGAAAGCAGTTTTAATAGAAAATGTGAAAATGGAAGATCTGGCTTTCATGTTTGCAAGGTCACATAGGGTGATGTTCCCTACTGGTCCTACTCAGAGTAGACCCTTTGAAGTTAATGGGCATAAGTAACTTAGGATCATTAATGTCAGGAGGTCTACTCTGAGCAGGACTTGATTGAATAAAACCATTCTCCCCTCCCTTTCTTGCTTTTGAAATATAAATGGTTTCAGAATTTTCACGACAGTAAGAAACATTGAAGCAGTTCCTGTGATGAGTTTACTGAATCATCAATGATACCGTGTGCTTTGGCAGCCTCATTTGAATCATAGAATCATAGAATCATAGAATCATAGAGTTGGAAGAGACCACAAGGGCCATCGAGTCCAACCCCCTGCCAAGCAGGAAACACCATCAGAGTACTCCTGACATATGGTCGTCAAGCCTCCGCTTAAAGACCTCCAAAGAAGGAGACTCCACCACACTCCTTGGCAGCAAATTCCACTGTCGAACAGCTCTTACTGTCAGGAAGTTCTTCCTAATGTTTAGGTGGAATCTTTTTTCTTGTAGTTTGGAACCATTGCTCCGTGTCTGCTTCTCTGGAGCAGCAGAAAACAACCTTTCTCCCTCCTCTATGTGACATCCTTTTATATATTTGAACATGGCTATCATATCACCCCTTAACCTCCTCTTCTCCAGGCTAAACATGCCCAGCTCCCTTAGCCGTTCCTCATAAGGCATCGTTTCCAGGCCTTTGACCATTTTGGTTGCCCTCCTCTGGACACGTTCCAGTTTGTCAGTATCCTTCTTGAACTGTGGTGCCCAGAACTGGACACAGTACTCCAGGTGAGGTCTGACCAGAGCAGAATACAGTGGCACTATTACTTCTCTTGATCTAGATGCTATACTCCTATTGATGCAGCCCAGAATTGCATTGGCTTTTTTAGCTGCCGCGTCACACTGTTGGCTCATGTCAAGTTTGTGGTCAACCAAGACTCCTAGATCCTTTTCACATGTACTGCTCTCAAGCCAGGTGTCACCCATCTTGTATTTGTGCCTCTCATTTTTTTTTGCCCAAGTGCAATACTTTACATTTCTCCCTGTTAAAATTCATCTTGTTTGTTTTGGTCCAGTTCTCTAATCTGTCAAGGTCATTTTGAAGTGTGATCCTGTCCTCTGGGGTGTTAGCCACCCCTCCCAGTTTGGTGTCATCTGCAAATTTGATCAGGATGCCCTTGAGTCCATCATCCAAGTCGTTGATAAAGATGTTGAATAAGACCGGGCCCAAGACAGAACCCTGTGGCACCCCACTAGTCACTCTTCTCCAGGATGAAGAGGAACCATTGATGAGCACCCTTTGGGTTCGGTCAGTCAGCCAGTTACAAATCCACTGAGTGGTAGCATAGTCAAGTCCGCATTTTACCAGCTTCTTTACAAGAATATCATGGGGCACCTTGTCAAATGCCTTGCTGAAATCAAGGTAGACTACATCCACTGCGTTCCCTTCATCTACCAGGCTTGTAATTCTGTCAAAAAACGAGATCAGGTTAGTCTGACATGACTTATTTTTCAGAAATCCATGCTGACTATTGGTGATCACAGTATTCCTTTCTAGGTGCTCACAGACTGAAGGCCAACAGATAGATGGTGAAGTGGGAAGCGCGTCAGCAGTAGAGATGCTGGTGAATCGTGCTCCATCCCAGCTCAACTTTGACCTTTGGGAGCCTGTATTTCTCACCTTAAAGGGCCATAAATTGATCTTCACCTGAGATTTAGAAGCTAGAGAATCATTCCCACCCTTTTCCCACCCTGCTTTTCCCACTCTCCCACAACACTCCTCCCCTCAATCCCCATCCATCACTTACAATTAAACCACATTTACTGAGCAATTACAAGCAGCATTGGACCTCTGACCATAGATAGACGGTTCTCCTATCTCTGGCACCTGGAGCTCTATGTAGAAATGAACCACAATGCAGTGTTCTTGTATTTCTTGGGAAATGTCGTTTACACAGTATAGTAGCATACACAATGCTCCAGGTAGCTAAGGAGGGAGGGTTCCCCCTTCCCTCTCCCCACCGCAGAGCACTACTTCTCTTTCAGATGAACATTGATGTGCATGGTACCAAGCAAGCTTCTAACCTTATAGATGCATATCTGAAGTGCCCCTGAGATGGTAGCCTACAGAATTCCTTTCTTTTGTTTTCTTTGCAGGGTTACCATCGGCCTCACCATTACATTGCAACTCAAGGCAAGTATAGCGAAACCACTCAGTTGTCCAAATGACATGGTATAAACATTTAAAAATAAATACATAATAATTGACCTAAAGATTTCTAGAAGTGACCTGTTGAGATTAATCGGTAATAAAGGCACATTCTAAGTTTCTGCATTGATTAATGTATTTTTTAATGAAATAAAATAAAATCTGAATGGATGGCTAGTGGATGAATGGTGTTCATATTTGTGCAAATGTCTGTGCTAGAAAGACAGAATAAATAGATGATGAGTGGTGTCTCAGAGAGAAAACTGGTGTCCCTGCCTACTTTGACTTTGACTTTGACTTTGCCCATTCTTCAGCTTTGACCCTGACATGACCAGCTCCGATCGCTGGTCATCAATATCTGTGGCCCTTCACTTTTGTTTAATTGAAAAAATGAATTCCTGGTGTACATAAGCAGATCTCCCTCTTTTGCTAGGTCAATCTACAATAGCAGTGAGCACTGTTTTCTCCTGCCAGTGGTAATGATCTGTCTGCTCCCAATGTAGATATTTATTTTCCCCTTGTTTTGGAGGTAGATCTTCACTCACCCCTTCTTCCCTGGTGGGTGGTTCACCTCAGGTGTCAACATTTCTTGGGCTGGCCCTGGATTACTCTCAAATGAGTATAACAGGTGTGGGGAACGTGTGGCCCTTCAGATGTTGCTGCACCCCAACTCACATCAAACCCAACCAGCATGGTCAATGGTCAAGGATGATGGAATTTATAATCCAGCAACATCTGAAGGAGCCCATGTTCTCCTTCCCTGTTATACAGATTATATATTCATATAACAGATCAATGCAGCTACTGTTCTGGAAAGCAATTCCTTTCTGACTTTAGTACGTTATGTGTCAGAAGCGCGGACCACTGGGGGAGGCAAGCTTATTTGCCTCAAGCCTGGAAAAGATTATTTTTTATCAAATAAAATAGTGCCTCTTTCAATTTTTCTGAGACTACATAAAAAGAGGGAAAGCGGACTTTTAAAAGACAGGAGACATAAGGAGGAAATAAACAATCTGATGGGATGAAGAAATGGACAACTTGAGGAGGCATCAAAGGCCACATTGAGATGGGGGCCATAGGTTGCCCATCTGTGATCTACAAGAAATGAAATGATACAAAATCTCAGAGCTTGAAGGATAATTTGTCTTCTGCTACAGAAGCACACACTGTATCATAACTGGAAGATGGCAGAAAAAGCCTGTTTGGTTTATGTCACTCCAGAAAGCAGAGACTAAAGAGATTGGTACCCCTGCAACCTACACATGAGAAAAGTTTTAAAGCTTCAAGAGGCAGGCTGATAAAGCTGAGTAGAGACTATAGATTTTTGAAGACTCTTTAATGTGGTGTGATAGATCTTTCGCTGCCCACTGCTATATACATTCAATAAACAACAAGAGCTGTTTCTGATCAGAGGCCACAACAGGGAAAAGAAAATGAATATGTATACTCACGGGCACCAGGAGTTCTTACTACCTTCAAGTCTCCAAAAATCTATCTTTTATACATTTGCTGAAAAGGAACAATCTACAAAAATATACCTGAATTTCTCGGGCTGTTATTGGAGTGGGTGATTCATTTTTATTACAAACTGAACTTTTAGTGAGCCCATTCAAGGGGACCCACAATGATGCTTTTGATTAAGGAAAATAATCCAACTTTTTGCCTTTGATTTGAACAACAGGAAGCCCTTTTCAAGCCACAATATTCTTAGCACTACGTTTCAGTACTGTTAACGATACTTTCAAAAATAAAGTAATGCAGGACAAAGTCATAAATATGAAAAGAAGCATCTAGCAACATATCCAAGGGGAGGCAGCTTTCTGTTAAATGCCACACATTTTAATAATTAAACAACAATTAAGTTGTGACCCAGAAGTGTTAGGTTGATTCCAATGAAGTCTTTGTACAAGTGGAATGACTTCTGTTCATGCAGTAGAAGACCTCACCTCACCCAATTTCACCTCACACATGCTCAATATGTTCTGGAGAGCCCCCAACCTTTTGGAGCAGATTTGAGGGAGACAAGGTGGAAAGAAATGGAAGGAAAGTGATGAGCACTGACTTTGTTGGATTGAACCCACTATCACCAAAAATCTCATCAAGTAACTTGGGATTCTAGCCCTCATGTTTATCTAGTAATTACCCTTCCCAGGCCCAGCACTCTAGATTTTATTTTGAGTTGTGTCTTCACTTCCTTCCTCATTTGTCTCCTCCATGGCTCCAAATTGAGCTACCAGTGTATCATTTTACATTCTGATCACTTCGTTGATTAAAAAGTTTTGTCACTCAAGAAAACAAACAGTCCACGCTTTAGGAGGTTTGGCCTTTCAGCTGCGGTGGAGAAAGAAATGGATTGTGCTGCAATCAGCACATGGATGTGCATTCTCTCTCACACTTCTTTTCGCCCTCAGGACCAATGCAAGAGACGGTCAAGGATTTTTGGAGAATGATCTGGCAGGAGAACTCTGCAAGCGTAGTCATGGTCACAAACCTGGTGGAAGTTGGCAGGGTAGGATGACGATTGTTCAAAGCAAATGTGGGGACAGATCTTTGTCTCCTCCCACTTTGACAGATGGACAGGGCAACCAACATATCAAAGCGTTGCCCTGCAAGGTGGGGGGGGGGAAGGGTCTCCTTCACTGGAGGTTTTTAAACAGAAGTTGGATGGCCATCTGTCAGGGATTCTTTAGCTGTGATTCCTACATTTCAGGGGTTGGATTAGATGACTCTTGGGGTCCTTGCCAACCTATGGTTCTATTTGTAGCCATACATAATGTGCTAGCATTCAGTTTGTGATCTTTATTGTCATAGGTGAAGTGTGTCAGATACTGGCCTGATGATACAGAAGTCTATGGAGATATTAAAGTCACCCTAATTGAAACAGAGCCATTGGCAGAATATATCATACGCACTTTTACAGTTCAAAAGGTAAGGACACACTAGCCCTCCCCTCACCAGCAGATTCTTTTTCTTGCCACTAGGTCAAAGCTGTTCGACATTTCATTCAGATTACTGATGGGTAGCTACGGAGTTGCCAATACTATTTCTAAGTGTACTAGAGACAGCTTAAAGGAGGATAACACTGTCAGTGACAGCTATATTCTACCCAGTGGCGTCGCTATGGGGGGGGGCGGTGCATTCCGGGTGCCATGTCTAGGGGGGTGACAAGAAGGCACCCTGCGGGGGCTCGTTGGGCACAAGCAGCCATCGCGCAGCTGCAAGCAGAGGATCCCAGCGCCAGCAGCAAACCACTATGTACAGCACATGTGTGGCATCACACACATGCACTGTACATAATGACGCCACACATGTGCTGTACATAGCGGTTTGCCACCGGCTCCGCTTGAGCGCTGTACAGACGTCAGTGGGATCCCTCCAGTGCTGCTACAGCCGCATATAGAGTTCACGTCTGTAGCGGCGATGGAGGGATCCCGGCACCACCTGTACAGCACTGGAGCGGCGGCGCCGGCAAATCGCTATGTACAGCGCATGTGTGGTGTCACTACATACAACGCATGTGTCGTACGTAGCATGCCGCACATGCGCCCTACGTAGCAATGCCCCGCCCCGGATGTCACAACGCCTTTGTTCGCCCCTGATTCTACCTTCCAGAATCAGAGGCAGCATACCAGTTGCTAGATGGCACAAGCTGGCACAACACTTTTGCCCTTGCATCCTGCTTGTGGGTTTCCCACTGGCCTCTGGTGGGGCCACTGTGGGGAAATAGAACGCTAATCTACATAGGCCTTTAATCAGACAGGGGTCTACTTATTTCTTAAGCATTGTTCCTATATGATCAGAATGGTGATGGTTAACTTTTATTTGTATATCTCAGAGAGGTATAACCTGCTCTCAGATTTAGAAAATGTATACGTTTAGGCTTGTGTCCAATGCAGCGCTAAGTAACCATCCCTTTTCTGCAACGATTTATGCTTACGCAACAAGCCTTTCACTTCTCTCCCACACCTCTAATATGTTATGGGAGTTTCCCCAGCCATTTTGAAGCCGATTTGGAGAGGACACAGGACACATGCAGAGAGAGGAGAGGAGAAGCCATGTTGCATGAGTGTATACCTTTGCACTGATGCGACAGTTACTTAGTGCTGCATTAGATACTAGCCCCCCGCTTTGTTCATTTTATACATTTCAATTAATTCAAGACAATAATATATTTTAGAAGCACAAGTACACACAACACCAAAGAGCAGAAGAGAAACTTAAAAACAGAAATAAATTAGTGAAAACATTAAAAGAGTAGATAAAAAGGAAGACCACTGCCATTTTCACTATGTTAGGATTTTCTGAATTGTTATTCCTCATTTCACTTCTGTTATTAATTGGGAATGTAGCCTAACTGAATATGGTTCCCCATTGAAAGGCAGGGAGGCCTGGCATAATTGTGTACCATTTCTACTTTGGAAGGAGTCAGATCCTTTCATAGTCTGTTTTTTTTATTAAAAAAAAAAAAAATCCAGCTTGCTGTTGGGTAGGTTGCCAGGCCATTTCTCACTATGGCATAAATGTTCTCCATTCAAAGCTTGGACCAGCTTTCAACATATTTCTGCATGCAAAGGCTTAATCAGCTTGCTAGTGTTCATCTTGTTCCCCACACAAAGCCCTGATTGGACTCGGGCTATTGTGTACCTCTTCTGTGAAATTAACTGTTCAACATCTCCTGCTAAAATGAATCCATCATAACTGGTTGAAAACCTGTTGTTGTCTTAGAGCCATCAAAGTGGCTTTTTCAGTTTTTCTCCTCTACCATGAAAAGCTGTGTATACAAAGTATATATGAAATGTTTTTGGGTGTAAAGAAGTGGCTGGTTGGGGTGGGTGGGAAGGGTAGATGGCAGAGAATTGATGGTGGTGGTGATGATGATACTACTATTACAGAAAAAACACTTGTTTTTTTGTATCCTTCTTAGAAAGGCTACCATGAGATCCGAGAGATCCGCCAATTCCATTTCACCAGCTGGCCAGACCATGGGGTTCCTTGTTATGCCACTGGCCTCTTGGGCTTTGTTCGACAAGTGAAGTTCCTCAATCCACCAGAGGCAGGGCCTATTGTTGTGCACTGCAGGTATGCCTTTAATTCTCTCCCTCACTTCTTTTCATCCATTTTCCTCCTGGTTGTGCTCATTCCCTTGGCCCAGAAGGCACTCCACCACCTTGCCCTAGGGGGTCATGGGAATGAATATTGTGCAGCCCAAATCCCTGCTTTATAACAGGATCCTCCCCCCAAATTTGCTTCATGCATTAGCCTACTGCAGATTAACCCCTATTAGGTAAGTGTGTCACAACCAAATGGGAGAGATGTGTGCTGTCACACAGAAGATGGAGCAAGCTTGTTTTCTCCTGCTCTTGGAGGGTAAGACCCAAACTAATGGATTCAAGTTAACAGAATGGAGATTCCAACTAAACATCAGGAAGAACTTTCTGACGGTAAGAGTGGAATGGACACTTTCAGAAGGTGGTGGACTCTCCTACCTTGGAGGTTTTTAAAGTAGAAGTTGGGTGGCCATCTGTCATGGATGATTTAGTTGCAATTCCTGGACTAGATGACCCTCAGGGTCACTTCCAACTCTACAATTCTGTGATTTTGTGGTAGCCCCCTGCCTGAGGTGGTTGCTTCAGCCTTCCACATTGGTGGACCATCCTTGATTGCACTACACATTTCTGAAGTCTTCCACTTGGAGGCTGGGTGGTGAAACTTACCCATAATAAGCTGCAAAGTTTAAAACAGGCATCTTTCCTTTGCAACAGTTATTTTAGAGGGGGTCAACTTTTTTTTCTTTTCAACCCAAGGGATGTGTTTCCTCATGGGCAACCTTTTGGGGTCTATATGCTTGTGGTGAGTGGGGCCAGGGACAAATGTGGCAGAGCCAGAGGCAGAAGTGGGTGGAGCAATGGATGTGAATCTTCCCTCTGTATGCAAGATCGTTCCAGCCATACAAGACCCAGATTTATCTTCACACACACATTTCTCCGTCCTTATAAGCAAATGGCATTACCACAAGTTCAACAACACATTGCAGCCAGGCGAAACTCTCAAGGAGTGCACAAAGTAAAGCCAAGGAGGAGGGTGGATGGCATGGAGAAAGTCTCAAGGGCTGGAATGAATGGTCTGATGGGTCATATTATTTCCCCAGGCCTGATGTTCCTCATCCCTATTTTAAAGCATGTCGATAGCTAGCTGCTGGTTCAGGTCATGCCCCTAGTGGCACTGATGAACCCGAACATTTGATTCCTTTTCTTTTTTAATTTTAGTGATCAAATGACATTCCCTCCTTTTAAAAATTTAAATGGCTAGCCCAAAGTAGTAATTACTAAATTTTCCCTAATGCTTCCTTGGACAGTATTACTGTCATTCAGTATTTATGAAGTGCAGGGTTCCTCTAAATATAGAAATCTTACAGCTATTTGTTATAATTTTGAATTGCAGGAAGAGAGTTAACGTTAGGGAAGGGCCATTTATTCACTAAGATTATTCATATTATTCCTTCCCAGCTGTCGATTGATCTGGGCCATTGATTCATTGCCATTAATGTTTCTCTGCTTTGCCCATACTTCCTGCATCTGAAATTTCTCATGCCTTTAGGAAAAAGAGAAAGACTTTCTAGTTTCTTCTGTTCTTTACAGATTGGGAGAAGGGAGATCTGTGATAAGGCTTGTATTTAGAGCCTAAACATTTGTTCATCCAAACCTGAGCTTTTGTGCCTGGGACAAGTAGCTGGTAGATGTTACTGGGACCTGTTGATGGTCCTGTGGATCAATGAAGGGTAGAGGTGGTGGCTGAGGGGTAGAGCAGTCGCCACTGTGGAAATGTGTGGTTTCTAGCAAACTTTTCTTTTCCTGGGGTGAATAGTCAATCAGCCACTGAGTGCTTGCCCAGTATTGACTGAGGTGCAGCCACCACCACCTCCCAGCTACTACTGGTGCCACTTGCCAGCACTGATTGTCCCATAACAGCAGCCAGCAAATCCTATGAGTGGCCTTCTTCACCAGCCAGTAATAAGTAGCTACTTCAGCACCACTTCACTTCAGCACCATATTCAAGGCTCTGTCTCAAAATCTGGTTTTCAGAAGCTCGTCTCTTGAATACTGGAATTAATATCAGATAGAGCATCCTGGGTAATGGCAGATCACATCACCCTCATCACAAAAAGGCAAACTACAGAGGCAGAATCCTCAAAATATGTATCTGTTGGTGCACAGCATGTCTTCAGATGATAGGTTTATACATTTCATTTAGAAGGTTTAGAAATTCCTCCCCACAGCGGGGAAGAAACAAATGCCTGCGAATACAAAATTAGCATGTTGGGGAGAAAGGTCTAGACCAGCAGTTCTCAACCTGTGGGTCCCCAGATGTTGTTGGACTACAACTCCCATCATCCTTGAGCCTTGGCCTTGCTAGCTAGGGGTGATGGGAGTTGTAGTTCAACAACATCTGGGGACCCACAGGTTGAGAAAGGCTGCTCTAGGCCATATTGGCTGTGAGTCTTGGAAGACCTGCTCCTTACCTTGCAGGCCTTTTTATACCTGGCCTGGGAGGATGGGGCCCTGACTGACTCCAGCTACAAAAGCCAAGGCTGCTGAACAGAGTCTTGGCCTGAGGTGCTCGTTGTGGAGGGGGGTTGTTGAGGGGAAGGTTGTTGCTGTTTTGATGTTTGATTTGTGATGTTTTAAAATACATTTTTAATGGATATCTATCGACTGGTTTTATTATCTTTTGCATGTTGTAATCCACCTTCAGTTTACTATATGAAAATGAGGGTTGCAAATATTTAAACGAATAAATCAGTACAAACATTACTGGACAGTCTTAATACCCCAGATACTCAGAACGGTGAGATGCTTGCTTTGAAACTTCTTGCCACCAGGTCTGGATATCCACCTGTATGATCTGAATAATTTGCATAGGGCAGAGATTAGAAGGAAACCACTAAGCATTGTCCAAATGTGTCTGTCTTGGAGAAACTGGAAGTTTGCTTTAAAAAAATGAAAAGCTGAAGAAAGACCCCTTTGAAATCTGACTTCAGAGTCTATCTCTCTCTGCTTGTCAACAGAAATGAGTTCCACACCTGCTGTTCCAAGCTGTTTGATATACATATGTGTTTTTGTTTTTAATTTAGGGTATTGCAGAAAGTACGACTTGCTATCTTGGGTCTTCTTTTCCTTTTGGTATTTTCTCCATTTTTTCTTTTAATATCTCTGCTCCGTACCTGTTCCTGAAGTTTTCTAGCCTTGCATTCCCCAGAGAACTGGAGTGGCACTGCAGTGCTTGTCCAGACCTTCAGGGCAAAGAGGGACTAATGAAGGAAGACAGCTGAATTTACAACACTCATTCCCACCACCACCACTGAATGCTCTGCCTTTTCACGGTCCATTGATCTAGTCCCTGCTTCTCTCCCCCCCCCCACCTCTCCTTCAGTGCTGGTGCTGGGAGGACAGGGTGCTTTATTGCCATTGACATCATGCTTGACATGGCAGAGAACGAAGGTGTGGTGGACATATTTAACTGTGTGCGGGAGCTGCGATCCCAGAGGGTCAACTTGGTGCAGACGGAGGTAGGTGTAAGGATGCATTTTCTTGCCTGTCAGCTTGTTTCCAAGAAACAGCTCTGCACTACCAGATGGCTGTAGCCTATATAATGGAAGACAAGGCAAACATGTGAGCGTATCTAGTATGCCTGCGAAGCCTGGTCAATTAATCCCTTGGTGCAATTTGTGGAATTATGTTGAAGGGTCAGCAGATATAATTTATTAAATTTATATCCTGTGCCCTTCCTCTGGAAGGAGCCCAGGGTGGCAATGATCTATATTTATTTTTAATACAAGTACCTAAAAAAGCACAGGCTGCTGGCTCTATCTGAGAAGAGGCATTTCACGTACACATACAAGGAAATGTCTCATAATCTAGTGCCTGAATATGCCATGCACATGCATCATTGAAAAACAAAGTCTGCTTTCATCACTGGAATCACACAGCGTAATTTGTAACGCACAAGCTAACATTAAACATCTATCATTAGCTTCCAAATCCATCTCACAAAGCTGCTGCTATTAAACCCACCAGTTTCCATTAATTGAAACACAGTCTGAACTATATCCAGCCTCTTTAAATTTCCCCAGCAATCATTCAATTCAAATCTACTTTTTAGCTGGGAAAATCTGAGGTGGCCATAGTCCTTGTTTTGCATTCAGCATCTT
Organism: Podarcis erhardii; assembly: GCF_964252035.2. Taxonomy (NCBI): domain Eukaryota; kingdom Metazoa; phylum Chordata; class Lepidosauria; order Squamata; family Lacertidae; genus Podarcis; species Podarcis erhardii. The sequence goes on from NC_138510.1 coordinate 27,125,925, forward strand.
TAATCCAGGCAACTTCAAAATGAGAGATTTGACATGATCATCATCACAAGTTTGTATACATTATGTTCATCCCACCTCTCACTAGAACCAGATGTCTTAAGTATTCGGTTACTTCACACATTACACCTCTTAGCCATACACATATTTTATATTTATACCCCAAATGTAAGAGATTATTTTGACAAACAAGTTTTTGCAAACATATCACAATGCAGACATGCTGATCAAGGATCTGTGATTGCCGTCAGCACCCTGTTGTACATAAATATGGTGGCAAACCTGGGTTTGTCTCCACTGACATAAGTAGTGAAATGGCCCTTTTAGGAAAAGCAGTTATGTTCTCAGAACAATCAATAATTAAAAACCAGGTAAAATATTTCATAGGTAGAATATGTCGCAGAATAAAATCTATGTCCACTTGTACACCTTTGCTTAAGCATGTACACCAGGAATTGTAGTTACATGTTGTAAAATGTAAATTGCCATATGCATGAATGGTGCTATAGAAATAATTAACTGGAATCAGTTTTAATGCTGGAGATGGATTAAGATCCAGGCAAAACTTTGCCTATCATTCCACCTGCCCAAATGCTTTTTAAAATGCATCTGTTACCCATGTTTTGACATGTGTTTGCCTTGGCATTGGGTTTGCTTTTATCCAGGAGGGGAAAACACACACACACACACAGTGAAAAAATGCAAGCCCTACCCACTCCAGTTGGACGGTAGGAGTGTTTTGTTGACCCGAGAACTCTGAGAGGGAATGTTGGGCATTTCATTATTAAAGTAGGATGTGTAAGATTGATCCTGAAGAGACTGACAATGATCAATGTACAACTTCTTACTGCGTAGGAACAGTATGTCTTCGTTCATGATGCCATTCTAGAAGCATGCCTTTGTGGCAACACAGCCATCCCTGTTTGTGAATTCAGATCCATATACTACAACATTAGCAGACTGGATCCGCAGACGAATTCCAGCCAGATTAAAGATGAATTCCAGGTAAAACAAAAATAAATATGCAGACCTCGTATTTTGTCAGTCATGGAATAGGTGATGACTGGCATGTCTCAAATTGTAATAGGGTGCCAAGGATCCTCGCATGTATATTTTCAAAATGTCCACATTTGTCACCTTCTGTGTATTAGATACAAAAGAGAGTGTACATAGCTCACAATGGTATATAGTCAGATTACAGATTTTCCCTCCCTTCTGGGAATGTGGAAGCACCATTTATAGTAAAAACACATGATTCAGTAATGGAAACCAAAAGAGGGTCAGGCTGAAAAGACTGTGGCTATTGGGAGGGGCCCGTTGCATGGATATGTAAGTATGAACAAGTATGTTCATGTATGAAGAATGGGGGAGAAATTTGATTCAATTCACATTTGAAGGCAAACTTATCTAGTTCACACTTTATGAAATGCTACCATCCTTCCAAATTCACATTTTGAATTCTGAAAGTCATCCTTCGAAATTTGTACTTCTCTGAATTTTGCAGTGCAGTTTTCCAGGCAAGTGAAGTGAACAAAAATTCATTTACAAGAGTAAAGTATACAAAAAGTGCATAAACAACTGGAAATAACATTCCAAATTATTAAGCGTATATGAGCATATTAGAAAAAATGCACACCAGAATATTTGTTCTTACTTTTACTTCTACATAACCACAGCCTGTCCTCACACACCTGATATTATGGAACTGGGCTCCCAGTTAGTATGTGTTTAAGCCAGGCATAAGTTAACTACTGAGGTGAGTTTCTTTGTTTGCAGTTTTGTTTGTGTAGCAGATGTCTGTGCATCAGATTGCATTATTTTTCTCCATTTGCAAGACTGCTGAAAAGTTACAGTTCCATGAATCGAAGAAAAGGTGATCAACGGGTACCACAACTTCTGCTGCAGATATTTAGTGCTTACACGAAGGAAACATTTAGGTTGAATGGACGCTTTCGCTAATGTTTGCCTGGGGCTGTGAAACAAAAATATAACCATTTCTCTCACAGCAGTGAACAAAATGTTCTGCTTCCATTCACCAAATTGTTTGTAAATTGGTTTATGTTACAAAGCTCACCTTGCTTCATCTGAAAATGGCCATTATGAAGCTAGAAGATGGACTTTCTCCCTTTGAAGTATGCCCCAATCTCATTAACATTTTGTTTACAGCTCTTCTGTTTGTTTCTTCGCAGAGAATCGAAAGGTCATATATCTCTTCCAAAACACTGCTTTACACAAAATAAAAGTGTACTTTTAACCAATAGATTCCATCAGTTTGCTGCTGCCCACTTTTGAACAGGGTCTGGTGGGAAACATCAGCGATTTTGCTGTTTGGCTGAACAACATTAAGCTGCCCTTATTTAAGTTTCACAATCCTGCTTCAGTACCATCTCCAATGTGCACAAGAGGTGCATTCCATATATAATTTGTGTAGAATGTTGCAAGCAGTTATGAAGATCTGGTTTTAGGGAAATGTAATATGCACCCCATAAGTTACTACAGCGCCCCACTCGTCTTCTCTGATTCAAAAAATAAACACTTTCCTGGCTCTTTGAAAACTGCAAGACCAGTATTCAAAGCACCAAGAAGGTAGACAAGCATCTATCTCCAGTGAGATATTCTCATTGTATTTGCCACGAGGTAAGAAGTTGGACTGTGTAAGAAGTTGCCACCAGGTAAATGGTTGGAGGCTTGCTGGTGGGGGATGTTGAGACCCTATCAGGAATGTGGTGGTGTCAGACCTTTGAAATTAAGAGCACTAGCAGAGCCATGCTGGATCAGGCCAAAGACCCATCTAGTCCAGCATCCTGTTCTCACGGTGACCAACCAGATGCCAATGGGAAGCTCGAAAGGAGGACTTGAGCACATCAGGAGCTCAGGTCCTGGTTAAGGGCTAGATCAAGTCTACAGATCTGGGCTCTGGCATCTTCTTTATATAAATGATGAATGGGCCAGATCTCACTGTGAATTCTCTTGTGTAGTCACATATGCAACTGGAAAAGTGGCTGCCATACATAAAACTAGAGTAGATTCTGATTTATGATCACTCTATGTATCTGAATGATACCCAGAGGCCTTTGTTGGTACCATGACTTTAGTTTGCTGATCTATATAAAAAAAGATTTAGTTTCCAACTCCTGCCTCTTAAATAAACCCTATGTCCATTAACTGAATGGCTGCAGGGATGGAGAGAAGAGACCAGGGTGACATTAAAAGGTGCAGGTTTGCTTGTTTTTACAGCTAACTGCATGATCTGGAGCTGTGGGCATGCTTGAGTGTTGGTTTATCAAGATTAGTGGGAAAGAGACATTGATGAATCACTAAGAGGCCAAATGTCTAGCCTTTCTCATGATGCAGCTCATCATGTGCATCCGGGCAAAGGAGTGTCATTACAAGGAATTTTAGGTTCTACTTTGTGCCAGACAGTTGCCTGAGAGAACTCCATCAAAAGGATTTAGCACTGCTGGAGAGCATTCTGGCCTAAATAATTTTTTGGGGATGGCTCTAGTTATCTATAGCATGCATCAATTCCCACTGAGATCACAGATTTGAGCATCACACAGGGATTTGACAGTTTGAAGTCTTTTTATTTGAGTTCTGATTTTAATGTTTGGAATACCATGAATCTATGTGAAATAATAAATGAGTGTTATTCAGTATGGTGTTGGTTCAATCAATTTAATAGCTACGTAGGAAAAACTGGTTGAGCTTCCAACCTTAATATACTTTCTTAGATGAACAGTAATGATTTTAAAAGTTTAAAAACATGAACAAAGGCTCCGAGTCCACCCATTTTTAGCAAAAGCTGATATAATCTAAAGATACACAGTACCTTCTGGTTTGCATTTGACTGAGAATACAGAAGTTCAAATATCATATTAATATGTCACTATGATACAGAATACTGCTGAGTAATATTCCTTGATTTAGCTCTTTAAACAGGAAGAAATGAAAACACCCAGTAACATATGAAGTGTAGCTGGAGTACAATGTAATAATAAATATGAACATTTAAAACTGAACTTTAATCAAGATGGGCAGATTTCACCTATCACAAGCTTGGAAGCTTCAATGACTCTTGCATGGTATGGACATTATCTGGTCTTACTATTAGCATAGACATCCAAAATAGCCACAACTAAGGTGATATCAGAGATGACTTGCACCATTATGTTTTATGTGTTGTCGCTTGGTCATATTTTTCATGCTCTTTGGCTGCTCAGATACCTTATTGGGTTCCTGCAGAAAAGAATATTAGACAGATACATTGTCTGAAATATTAAAAATAGTCTCAAAGCAAGTGTTCTGTTTTCATTTAAACCTGTGGTTTTCAGTACTCTGCAAGCACTGGGGAAGTTTCAAACTTGAATTATGAAGGAAGGTGATTCTATCCTCCCTCACCCCAATGTAGCAGTATGATTTCCAGCCTTGCATGTTGAGAAGATTTATGAGTTCAGTCTGGCTGCTGTCAGATAGATTGGCCAAAGAGAACACTTGTATTTTATGTGTAAAATCACATCTTTTTATGTTAAACACTAATCAGCTCCTGTTTCATCCCTTGCCTACAGACCCTTAATATAGTAACGCCTCGAGTACGGCCAGAAGATTGCAGCATTGGACTCTTGCCAAGGAACCATGACAAGAATCGCTGCATGGATGTACTCCCCTTGGATCGGTGCCTCCCCTTCCTTATCTCCGTTGATGGGGAATCAAGTAACTACATTAACGCTGCACTCATGGATGTAAGCAAACCTCACTCTGAGGTCGTGTTTTCTTCTGTATGGATAATTAGAAAATGGGCAGCTCTAGCTAAATACTGTCTGCCTGTTACAGTGGTATGTTTAGTAGGATAATTTCTCACAATAATGCTGAGAAGTTTTCCATAATGATTTTTAAAAATATGAAAGCTGCGTGGTGGCACATCTCATTGTCTGAGTTTGCTCTTACTGTCTGCTGTGATACAGCCCAGGCGCAGGTTTCCCACCACAGTGAGAATTAAGCAACAGCAAAATCTCTGTAAGAGAGGGCAGTGCTTGTCCCAAGAAGACTAGGAGAAGGCATCAGGCTGTCATTTTCTTAGAAATGAATCAAAGGGTTGCAGCTCAGGGGTAGAGAATGTGCTTGGCACGTGAAAGGTTTCAGACTTAATCCCTGGAATCTTCAGTTAAGGGTGGTGAAGACCTTGGCTTGAGACTATGGCTAACAGTACGGAGAAGTGTAGCCCATACTGAGCAATGGTCTGCCTCCATGTTATGCAACTTCCTCAGATAATAGAATCATGCAATTGTAGGCTGGTCCAACTCTCTGCAATGTAGGAATCTCAACTAAAGCTTCCATGGCAGATGGCCAGCCAACCTCTGCTTAAAAACTTCCAAGGAAGGAGAGTCCACCACCTTCCGAGGGAGTCCATTCCACTGTTGGAAAGTTATTTCTGATGTTTCATCAGAATCTCCTTTCTTGTATCATGAATCCTCTCTTCCTATAGATGGTCACTCCTAAGAGCAGTCTCCACTGCAAAGTGGCTGCAGAAATATCACCCCATAATTGGGAAGGGGGCACTTGTGTGTGTCTTCCTTGCAAGCACTCCCATATTGTCAGAGCTGCCCCTAGGTCCTAGCTCACAGAGGACCAACGCCAGGCTGTCGTTATGTACAAAAGTCTTTATTGAAGTTTGGTTTCCATTTCAAAGCCGCAGCGTGCAACTCTACGTCTTAACCCCTAGACCGGCGAAGCTCCATCTGAGTCTCCTCCCCTTCCACACCAGTTTAAGACTCTAGCCATGCTCCACCTCTTCCTAAGTTCCTTCCTCCTCTGGGCCCTCCTGCCCGCTGGGGTTTCATCCTTTCTGGACTCTTCTGACGCTGACCCCCCTGATTCTTCCCCCTCCTTCCGGCGGGCTTTAGGACCTGGTTCCCTATCCGGGCTACCTGCTGTGCCGCTCGCCTGTACATTTGAACTTGGCGCGCGCGCCCAGCCGGCAACCTTCCTCTTGACCGTTCCCCCGCTCTCCGATGGAGGCGTGGTCAATCCTGACTCATCTCCTCTCGCTGGTGGTGAATACGCTGGTCCCGATACCTGGGACTCCTCCCCCCCACTGCGCTCTGGTGGGGAAGCTGGTCCTGATTTCCAACTGCTGCTCTGGGAGTCCCCGCTGGCCCCTTGCTTCTGGGGTGTCCCCCTTGTGGCCCCCCCTTGCCCTGGCCACCGGCGCCCCCTTCTGTGAATCTTCCGATTCGCTGGAGAGGCTCATGGAATCTCTCGGGCTACTGTCTTCTTCTCCTACGCTGCCCTCGGATTGCTCCCCCTCGCTCTCCATCTCCTCCCATTCCTGCGCTCCCGCTGTGTCCCTGACACATATATTTTCCCTTTAGGATGTGTTTTTATCTTCCAATTGATTTTGTTGTTATTCCCTAAACTGAGTGCCAATGGAAATGAACCGCAAGCATACTGGTCCCGCAAACCTGTCTGCTTATTCCTTTTCCATTGTTTATTATGTGCTCAGTTCAGGCTATCGTTGTTGTGAGAACCTCTGCTGTACAATCAAATGTTTGCATCTCTTACCAAAAAAAAAAAAGGCTTAAGATACATTCAGACACAGTATGTAGTCTTGTCAAAGTGATTCAGAGGCACTGTGATAGTGGGTACATATCCGTTATCTAACAGCCGAGTGAGCAAAGGCCTTTACTGCTTCACTAAGCAGAAGCTGTTTTCTGCACAACCCGTCTGTGTCTAACTCTGAGTTGTGCTGCTGCCAGCAATGAAACCGCCGTATTTTTCACATTTACAGAGATTGGACAGTGATCAATTCCACTATGAAGCTGAGATCATCCTCATGTCTTACAAACCCCTTCTGATCTTTCACCCCCTGCCCTTATTACAGATTGGAATTTTTAAAAAGTGTTTATTGACTAATAATCAGCAGTGACCTGTGAGGGGGTAGAGGTATGGCAGGCAGAAATAGGCCACCATTTTTGGACAGCAATTGAGGGGAAGGGGATGCAATACAGACACACACATAAAGGCCTGGTGTCCTTAACTGTGGTTCAGATCTATGTCTGCGCCAACATTAACAGTGGTTAATTGTTTCCCATATGTGCTTCTACCCTGCATTTGAACCAAAACTGGTTTCAAATGCTGAGTTAGAAGCATTTCATAGTTGGGATGAACTATGGTTAATAGTGCAGGCATAATATCAAACCATGGCTAATGGGAAATTGTAGAATGGAAGCAATGATAACAAAGGGGGGAGGGAACAAAGATCAAGAAAGCAGGCAGTCTTGTGGCCCATTCCCAATCTCTTAATGTTTGGCATTACACCAGCACTAGTCCTGATCCACGTTGGTCTGATCTCTATTTTTGAGTAGGAACAGAAGGTTATGTATCCCCCAATTACACTGGCCACTTGTTTCAAGGAGTTAAATGTCTGCTTTTTAGACTGATCCCTTATGCTAATCCACGTGCACTCCACAGATGTTTAGAAGGGATTGTTTACTCACTTAAACCGTAAGCCAAAGTAAAAATACAATAATGCTTTACATATGTAATCTCTTTTCATGCCAGCATTTTCTTATACTTTAAAGGACAGACGAAGCACAGGAATTTTGTAAATCCATGTGCATTGTCAATTGCAGACTCTGGGCATGGTGGGTAGGCTAATCAGAACAAATAATGGGTAGCTCTTCACAGTTCTGTAGAAGAAGGAATATTGTCAGGTGCAGTTTGTCAAGGATAGAGTTTCAGGCAGGAGGCAAATTGCACACACCCAAACTCCTTCTTCTACATAGCTATTAAAGGTACTTATGGTATGTCCATAATCTTCAAATACAAAGTGGTGGGTTTTTTGTTGTTGTTGTTGTTGTTGTTGTTAAAAAAGAAATAAAATTAATCACTCAAAATTGTGAAGAAAAAATGTCAAACCTTCAGCAAATGTGCAAATAGGATGGAGGGGGAATTTAATCAGTTCACAATTATAGGCAAACTTACTGAATTTCCCCTTGCCAAAGCAATGCATAAACTGAAAAACAGCCATTCTTTGCAATTTATGCTTCTCTGAATTTTGCAAAGCAGTTCTCTAAGCCAGGTAATGTATGAAATTTGCATTTTACTAGGGCAAAGTGCATAAAATTGCATATATTAGTGAACAGAGCGTATAAACATGCATTGTTGAAGAGAAAAATACAAAGATGTGCATGTTATTGCACACAAATGCATATATTAGGAGAAATTTGCACTGGACCTGATTCTTTTTCTTTTCTTCATAAAGCCGCCTTTGCAAACTGCATCACAAACTGGTTTTGGAACTGTGTGGAATTGAAAGAGTAGCCTTTGTTACAACACAGGACTGAATTGTTAAATGAAAAGAAGTAAACAACTCCTGTTGTGGTGGGTGGGCGGGCAGCTGTAGCAGATGCCCATTCTGCAAGCCTGCTTAGATCTTCATATTCCGGCCACTCTGCTTTCAATGTCTTTAGGAAAAGGGAAGTCCTTCTTCCAGCTGTCCCCTTCAGTCATTTCCTCAAATCATCATCATTATTTTGCTGAGTCTTGACACATAAATAATTCATAAGGGATAATCCTTGTTCTTATGGCACTTCTCTAATGAAATGTCTTCATTGGGATCCCATTACAAAGGCTTCATTCATTCAATGTGCAGCGATAACAAGGAGTGTGAGGTGCGATTTGTATAATCTGGTTACATGGCTTCGTTTGCCTGCCCACAGCCTCCTGGGTTTAATATTCTTCTGAAATCAATGGTGATTGATTTCCCCCACTAACATTAATCCCTTCTTTTTCTTTCTCTCCCTCCCCGCCAACTCTTTTGTCAGAGCCACAAGCAACCTGCTGCCTTTATAGTTACCCAGCATCCTTTACCCAACACAGTAGCAGATTTTTGGAGGCTGGTGTTTGATTACAACTGCTCCTCTATTGTGATGCTGAACGAAATGGATGCTGCACAGGTAGGTAGTTTCTTTTTGGGGGGGGGGGGAGTTGTGAGTTCATACAGACCAGGCATCTTCCACCAGTCTTTTCTTGGCTAATTACTCTGAACAAAACAACAACTAAACATATGCATCCAAACTGATTCCTGAAAACTTATTTATTTCAAAGTAGTTGCTTCTCATGTGATTTTAAGATGAGAGATAAGCCTTGGCAGTCATGGGCTCCTCCCAGATTTCTTTGGACAATTATGCTGATCTTTGTTGCAGTGAGCGGAGAGATTCTCACAAGTTGAGACTGCCATATCTGGGGTTGGCTCAAGACTTCAGGCAGTATACTACTAATGTGTCACATCAGCACAAGGATTTCTGCTTGCGCAATGAAACATTCCCCTTCATCTTCTCATGCAGGCCCTGCACCATCTCCAAATCTGATCCAGAGGGTTGAGGGGGGACCCCTAGAACTGATTAAAAGGATGTGCAGGGGGAGGGAGGTAGCAGAAATCCTTGTGCTGATGGAACATTTGCCTTAGTACTATGTTGGATTCCACCTTTGATTTCTACCATGGCAGTCATGAGGCTGTCTCATCACAACATGTCATTGGCCTACAACATGTAGCAAGGCATACACTCAATTTGGTTTGCTCTATCTTGAAGGGTCCTGGTGAAGTGATGTACCCCCCAGAGGCTAATGGATTCTGAAGGATTCCAAGGGGCTCTAGTGAATTTTCATATAGATTCAGCTGATGCTCCCTATTGAAACTTTGGCCACTCTGAGGAATGTAGGGACCACTCTGAATACAGTCTCAATCCCAAATTCCATCTTCAGGCTTCAGAGGAGAGTCTAGCTGCTGCTTGAAGCACCATTTAGACCCATTTCTTGCATAGACAGAAAGAAAGGAAAGAGATACCTTGGTCATTTCATGTTTAACGCTAAGTGCACTCCTTCTGAAAAGTTCTTAGAATCACTCCCAAGCAAAAAAAGGCACTGATATGCCCCCTCACCCATGTTCATGGATGACAAATAGTCCCACAAAAATATGGAAGGAAAAAAATGTCTTTGCCTTATGTGTGAGACACTGTTGAAAGCTTTATCTGAACAAAATCACTTCTGGCTTTATCCAACAAGAGTAAGCTACAAGGCATGAATCAGTTTGCTGGATGCCTTTGCTTTACGAAGTTCTGGGTTCTGAACAGCATGGAGAGGAGAAATGTTATTAAACATCTGCTCTTGATAGGTTTTCAAATTCCCATGCATGCAACATCCTCTAATAAATTATTGGTTTGGTCAATTCTGACATTGATGATTGCCAATTTGATGTTGGGGGTCAGGAGGCTCAATACAGGCCCCCCCCCCACATTCTATATTCATTATGTTATATGTAGATGGCAAGTCATGTTAAAGGTTTCACTATTATAACTGGCTATATTCTCACTGGATGTAATGGGTTTAGTGTAAAAGCTGGTATGTTGCGTTTTCCTCCGTTCTAATTTTGGTTTGTTGTGTGCTTCCCTTTTCTCTCTGAGCAGCTCTGCATGCAGTACTGGCCAGAGAAGACATCCTGTTGTTATGGGCCAATCCAAGTGGAATTCATTTCTGCTGATATTGATGAGGACATCATCAATAGGATATTCCGGATCTGCAACATGGCAAGGGTAAAAAGATACAATCCCTGCTTTTAACACTGGCATTTAGTCTGGAGTTGGTCTCCTGGACAACTCCATCAGATCAGTAAGCTTTAAGTATACAGAGGTCTGGCTGCAAAGTTCTCACACACAGGAACAGATGTAGCTGCCTTATACCAAGTCAGATAATTGAGTAGCAGTGGCACTCCAAGGTTTCAGGTGGGGGGTATTCCCAGCCCTCCCTGGAGAAGTCAAGGGTTGAACCTGGGACCTGAGTTATGGTCCTTCCCCAAGTTGCTTCTTTCTCACTCAGAAAGGCTTTGTATGCTCTCTCTTCCACTCCACTCCCTACTCCCCACACTGAACATCAGCTTCTACTTCTTATGGTTGAGGGCTCCCTCTCTAGCTCCCTAGCAGTTGTGGTCTCTTGTCTTTCCACAGCTTGAGTTATCTTTAAAATACTATTCACATGATAGCTGCAGCATATCTCCTTCTGCCTCCAGTTCTGTTTCCCTGGAGACTACACCTCCTTGAATTCTGATTGCCCTTGATCTTGGAGGAGCTACACTGGCAGATTCTACAGCAAGGAAGTGGGCAGGAAGGCAGGGTGAGCAGTGCTAGTGGGAGGCAAGTGCCTCCCCAAAGCAGGAGTTCATGCCCGCAACCCTTCCCAATTGCTGGACTCCTGTCATTAACAAACCTGGTCCCCCCCCCCCACGAGATCTTACCATGTAAGACACAACTTATCCACCTAGAAATATACTTTGCCCCTTTTGTTCTCCCCCCCCCCAATTAATTTCCATTGCCATCACTGGATGGATCCAGGATCTGCCATAGGGATGGTTAGGGAAAGGATCTGAGTCAAATTGAGCTTCCACATTTTCAAAGAATTTAATGTTGCTTTTTAGCACTCAGACATTTATTAGTACAGAAGGGTCATTTGAGGTAAAACTTTTTTGCCATCTCCCAATAGCAGGAACTTGCTTACTCCCCCACATATTAGTAGCATGTCCCTTGACACTCTTTTGTCTCTAGATGTGACCCATTCCTGGCAAATGTCTGATCCCTTTAACTATCCTTATCCTTGAGCCTGAAGATGAAAGGGAAACAGAGTGCTTACAAACTATGATTCTCTGAAAAGTCTCATGAAATCTTGTACTGCCAATGGCAAAGATTACATTGATGTTCACCATCCATCAGAGTAATTTGTCCCACGCAATTAAGTACCAACTCTCTATTGATTGCTTGTCTGTTAAAAAGGTGGTCATAGTGGGCCTCGGGGAGAAAAAAAGACATACCTTTTTTGTCAGCTACTGTATAAATCAGATACTAATTCCAAGAACTAGCTTTCTGCAAATGTTTGCTCATGACATTCAGGAGAGGAAATTATTGATCCTGTTAGCTACCAGCCATCTCTTCCATGCTCTAAACCAGCGGTTTTCAACCAGTGTGCCATGGCACCCCGGGGTGCCTTGAATGATGGTCAGGGGTGCCATGGACAACACTGGCCTCCTTCTCACCCTCCTTTTTAAAATAACATTTTATTAATTTTCCAAAAATAGCAAAAACATCATCAAAAATAATTTTAACCATAATTTTGCTTGACTTCCCTCCGCTCCCCCTCTTGTTTAGGGGTAATCTCATTTTCCTACTCATATTAAAATACTGCCCCCTCAATGAGGCCAAACTTAGATTCACAAAATGTTTAGGGGTATGTGTTCCCCTCCGTCCCCCCCAGAAAAAAAGCACTGGGTGAGAGGCTGCCAGCTCTGAAGGCAAGGGGAGACATAATTGGGTTTCTGAGCCCCACAGGGGTGCCACAGAAAGAATGCAGTTGGTCAAGCGAGCTGTGGAATAAAAAAGGTTGAAAACCTCTGTTCTAAATTGTGGATGAGGAACCTGTGGAAATTCAGGCACTCCTGGACTCCAAATTCCCATGAGCCCCAGCCCTGTTTGCCAGGAATGATGGGAGTTTAGTGATATACACACCATACATTTAAAACACATTTATGTCACCTTAGCAGTCATGGTTTCCCTCAAAGAATCCTGCAAACTGTATTTTATCCCTCACAGAGCTATAATTCCCAGCACCCTTAGCAAACTACAGGTCCAAGGATTCCTTGGGGGGGGGGGGAGACCATGACTGTTAAAGTAACAAGAATATTTTACATGTATGGTGTGGATGTGACCCTGGAAACCAATATCTGCAGAACCACAGGTTCCCTACACCTAGTATAGATCCATCTCATTCCATGTGTCTCCAGACAGTGATTACAAGAGGTCTGATTTGCCTTGTCTTGACATGTCACCCCCAGCCTCATTTCCTCAAGCAGGAGAAATGAGCAAGTAAAAATGAGCAAACCTTGCATCAGTTCATCTAGCATAACTGAATACCTTCCTGTTCTCATTGTTTACTTTGTTGATGTGTCAACATGAATAAACTTTTGTGGGGAACATTCCCTGCAAGTGAAAACAGCCTGAGGTTGCTTCCATTGGTCTCCTTTTACAGTGGGAGGTAGGAAGCCTCGTTCTTACAATGGGATATAGAGGAGGACTCTCAGAAGACCAGAACATGGACTTCCGAGAGTACATAAAAGGTTTCATACAAGTCGTTCACACAGTCCAACCAAGATGTATTTCTTTTCTTTTAGCCCCAGGATGGGTACCGTATTGTCCAGCATTTGCAGTACATTGGTTGGCCAGCATATAGAGACATACCTCCTTCCAAGCGCTCCCTCTTGAAGGTGGTCAGGAGGCTGGAGAAGTGGCAGGAGCAGTATGATGGGCGAGATGGGAGAACTGTGGTCCATTGCCTGTAAGTAGTTCGCCTTTGTTTTCTGTGCTAAATATTGGTTACAAAGCAGAAAAGCAGGGAAGCACTGCTGATGAAATGAGCCTTCAGGTTTGATGCTTTGATGGAACACCATACCCTGCATTTGTATATGTGTATGTCATAGTGCTGCTGATCCAAATGCCTTCTGAGCAGAATTGCATAGAATTGCAGGGCCAGAAAACATCATCTAGGTCAGGGCTGGGACAAGTTGAATAGGCCTTGATCAGCGTCCTATGGAGGGCTCCTTTGTCCATTGGTAGATCCTGGGGGGCTTATCAGGGGAGAGCAGCAAGATCTAGTCACCGCTTAAATTTCACAAAGTAACCCCAAGCAAGCAGTGCTCCAGGGCATTGTTGGAAATCTAAAGAGCAGCTAGATCTGGTATGCATCCATGCTGATGAAAAGCTAGACAGGAGTATTTTTTTTGTTTTTTGTTTTATGGCCTTGATCTGCTTAAGTATTGGGCTGCTGAGGCAAGATCCTTCAAACCCAACACTCCTGATCTTTAAAATAATATCATAGAATAGAGCCTGCTCAAACCTTTGGAATATTTGTGTATCCCTATGGATCCCATAGTTGGTGTCTGCTACTTCCATGCGCAGCTTTGCAAATGCAATAGGGTACATTGCATGGTGGGGTGGGGCAGGGGAGAGAGAAATAAGCCACTCCTCAAAGTCCTCAGCTAATAAAAATTCCCCTACTTTTCCCATGTCTTTCCTTATGCACCTAGGAATGGGGGTGGCCGCAGTGGCACCTTCTGTGCAATCTGCAGTGTGTGTGAAATGATCCAGCAGCAGAACATCATTGATGTTTTTCACATAGTGAAAACCTTACGGAACAACAAATCCAACATGGTGGAGACACTGGTAAGTACCGTAGGCTGGGTTAGGGTGTAGGAATGCATCTCTAGTGAGATGCTGACACAACAGGCCAGTTTTAAATTTAATTCTGTGGGTGGAATTCAACATCAGGCTAAGGAGAGCAGTTCCATCAGCCAGCACAAGCATTCTTGTTTGCAAGATGAAATGCACTACCCTCCCGGCCCTGTACACTGAGTTCTCCTGACCCTTCTGAGCAGATTTGGGGAGAACCAGAGTAGGTCTCATTATGCTAGCGGGATTCAACATGCTGGCTTCTGCTAGCACAAGAACTTAGTTGAATTTGGCCCTACACTTCAGCTTGGATGCTTTGTGCTTTTGGGGAGATTGCCAATTAATTTGATTCACTTCCACCTCACCCTTCATTGTTGAGGCACTAGGCACCAACAAACTGGGGTGCCACCACACAGAAGGCCCTCTAGTGTTAAAGCGTAACATACCATTTCTGTCTGTGGAACACTGAGAAGGGATCTCAAAGGCCTCTTATGTTGGCCTTTGGAGGAATACAAGTGAAGGTTCAAGTAACAAAGAGACACAAGTATAAGAAATGAATGGTCCTGGGTATGCATTATCTTGGCCACATTTCATTCTGGATATTGAAAGATAAAAAAATTTCCCCTGAAAATAAACAAATGTTATCACCCGCACTGCCACCCAGCTTCACTTGGTTGTGACTGTCTCCAGTGGTTTCAATAGACATCAGACAGCTAGCATGGAGCTTTAAAAGCTTTATGTTTCCTACATGTGCACACATAACTCCTCCCAATAAGTTGCAAGCCATAAATATTTGTGCTATAATTTAAAGCACTTTTAGAGTTACACGTCAACATGCATAGCCCATTGGAACTGGTGTGTCCCCCCCCCCCCTAGTTTGCAAACATTAAGGAAATAATTATGTTATTTATTGCATTGTTTTTGACGTTTAACCTTTACTGAAATTAATCATGTCACCGTACTCCCAGCCTCAGAACCTGATTTCTGGTGATACCTGATGACCTCATGAGACCTCAGAGATGCTTTCTGAGGTCTTGCGAGACCTCAGAAGTTCCATGCAGGCCTGCAATATTTTGCAGGTGGTTCAGGCACCTAGAGCCCCCTATAGTTGGCACCCCTGAAATGGATACAGTGCTTATCACAATAAACCCACGACTGGATGGAAATAACCAGTGCTTTTTTCTGGGTGGACACATACCCCTAAACATTTTGTGAATTGAAGTTTGGCTTCTTTGAGGGGCAGCATTTCAATATGAGTAGGAAAATGAGAGTAACCCTAAACATTTTTTTTAGAAAAAAGCAGTGGAAATAGCTATCTCCTTACATCCCTGCTCAGAGTAGACACATTGTCCATTAATTTCAATGGGCATACTCTGAACAGGACTCATATTGGAGACAATCCTAAACTCACGTGCTCAAGTAGAACAGGAGGATGAGGCTCGTAATCACTCTTTTTTCTCATCAGGCTCTCTTTTTCTTCTCTTTTAGGAACAATATAAATTTGTATACGAGGTTGCACTGGAATACTTGAGTTCATTTTAGCCCATGAAAGGTGGAGAGCTTGCTGAATTCCCAAAGCCCTGATGTCTGAAGGGCACTGGTTCCCCTCGTACTTAAAGGGAGCAATGGGGTGAGGAAAGCAAAGCTCTTCACCCTGGAGCAAGAGACCAGGTCAGATCTCAGTGCCATTGGAAGGAGGAGGGATCTGCTACCATCTGCTTTCTCCAGGAACGTCTCTCACTTTTTAAACAACCTACTGTACAAATTGGCAAGCCACGAGACAGGCTGGAAGACTCTGATTTCTAATCCTTTCTGACTGCTTCACTCTGCCATTTTGGATGTGTATTTTTGTTTCTCCTTGATACGAATGGGGAAGGGGGATTACTGGAATAATCAGTCGCCTTTCAACTCCTCTTTCTCTTCGCCTCCCCCACAAATCCTCACTTTATGTTTTTAGTTTTCTATATCAGCCGTTTAGCAAAAGAGGAAAGCTTCTGTAGACCCACGTTAAGGCTTTCAGCACAGTGAGTCTTTGTGATCAGTTTTTCAAATGAAAAGGCCACTGCAATGAAGCTGTAATTTTCTGTCTGCTCCCATTGTTTTAGAAGCAGGCCATGGAACCAAGAGGCTGTTGGTGAATTTGCTGCCTTGGTTGCTACACAGTGCTACTCAATTTCCAATGTTGTGCATGGGTTGGTTCATAGCGGCTGCAGCATTGGTAAAGCAGTTCTGTTAAATTGCACCTCCTAGCCATCTAAATCAAAGACACCCTAAAATTATCTTCATGCTTCAAACAATTATTGGTCTTTGGTTTGTAATGAAGTTAATTGAGTTTTACCTTAAGTACTTGTTTGTGTACAGTGTCTCTTTAAAAGCAGGATGTCATGGAGGGGCGGGCTTGTTATATATCTGCTGGTTGTTTTGCAGTACACGCAGCTTGGAGGTTGTCTGCACCTTCTATATAGTCATTTTCTGAGGGCAAGTTCTGTAAGAGAATAGGTGATAATGGTCAGTCTGGCAGGCTCATCAGAGATGCAACTGCCTCTCTGGCAAGGGGCACTAGTCTCCTATAACTGAACCTGCAAGAATGGGTGACAGCAGTTTCACACCATCTAATGAACTGAGTTATTAGGGGTAATATAACACGTGAACTCATTATGAGTTTGCAGCATACTCAGGTTTGCAGGTTAACCTTGCCAATCAAAATTCTCAGAACAAGGAATGTGATGTAGACCTATCTGACTGTGAGAGTCGAGAGATGATGTGGAGTATTCATAACTCAGAACAAAGGAGATTGGTAAAGTATAGAATTGTTGCAATTGTCGTACGTGAGATCTGACAGCTCTCCAAACAATCCGATTCCAGATTGGTACATGGTAAATTGATGGTTATGCCTCAAAACAGAACACTTGGCTTTTCTAAATTTGTAAAAGGCAAGCGGAGTATGCTATACCCATCTCCAAATATAGGAACTGGGGTTTTTTTTTTCCTTTCAAAAGGACATAATTCAGGTAGAAGTTGGCAAGCACACAGAGAGGGTTGATGTTAGTATATTAAGGAAGACAGGGGGAAGTTTTATTCTGCAGATTTTTCTGTGAAGCAATTCTTGGAAACATACACTGGACAATTCTGCCTTGCTGTCTCAGGTCAACAATTATATTCTGAAGCTGTAGAACCATGTGTAAATTGGATAATATGAAATGGCTGGTTGCTGTTTCATTGTGGGCAGCCAACCCTATTGAAATGATGCAGTTGTTATAGCTGTTCATGTATTTTTATATGTTTAGCCATCAGGCTTCTTTAAAGAGGTGCAGAAAGAAAGAAAAAATATTGTCTCCATCGGTTTCAACCCAGTCCATCATGTTTGCTAGTGTGGGGTTATGCAGCAGCAGCTCTATCCTCCCAGATGACAGGAGCCATTGTGCAAGATGTGATGGCCAAACCTGACACATGACAAGTATAATTACCTGGAAAGTAGTCTTAGCTGTAGCATCTCCCAAGAGCTCTTCGCCCATCTTGGCTCATCACATGCCAGCTTTATGGTCTCACAGATGCCCCTTTACATTTTTATCTTTCCAAATGCTTGCCTCATATATTCTACCAAGAAGTAAGTCTGAATGATTCCAGTGGGTCTTACACTCCAGGTAACTGTATTTAGGAATACATGCAAAAGAGGATATGCATTGCCATATTCACAGTGCATTTTCCCATCATCACACACGTAACTGGCGTCGTTGTACGCCGCTTATCCTATTTGAAAGCACAGAAGTCTCTAAAATACTATAATGTAGGCCTGAACCATTATCACTCATTGCATCCATATAATTTGCAAATGTTCAGCAATTTTCACAGGCGATTAATGCTCCCAACATCCACTCTGGTAGACTCACTCGGTTCTGGTAGACTCACGTCACCCCAGTCTCTGAGTAATGTGAGATTCCAGGGGTTCCAAGCAGTTACCCAGGGTTCATGTTTCCTTCCTTTCAAACCAACCACAAGCTGGAAGAGGGCTCCACCCATTTGCCATCGTGCATAGAGCCCCTTCCCTTTGCTTCCCTTAACATCACCTCAACAGAAAGCTAGCCTGGCTTATATTTTACATTTGCTGGATCCAGGGGTTAGGAGGGTCTCCGCATTCAGCCTACTTTCTCCCTCCCCAAATTCATAACAATAATATCGTCAAATTACTTCCTGTACAGGCTACTTATCTGCAACAGGAAGGTCACAAACCTACCTAGAGTCCAATATACTTTTTAAAATCCGTTTCAAAATAGAGCAAGAACACTGTCTTAGTCAAGTGGAATTAGGAAGCTATTCCATAGTGCCCCCACAAACTGCACTAATTGGGACTAATAAGCCCCAGAACCCCAACCCCAATTAATTCCTATTTCAGTGTCCTCATGAAAACTTCAAACAGCTGGGCAGAAAGTTGGGTTGATAGATTTTCTTTTACCTTTGTTGAAGATTTCATCAGAAAAGCTGACAATTGAAACAAAGATGAACAACAAAACAATTAAATACACAATAATATTCAACAGTTCAGTCGTGAGTAGATCAGTCATCAAATAAATTTGAGTCACAAAATGCTCCACTCAACAGAGAGTGCAGGTGGTAAAAGCTGAGAGAAGAACAGAGAATAGGTTTTACAGTGGGGTGGGGTGGGAAAGCATGTTGTGTACTGTGGTAAAAATGCTGATCGCTTGACTCAGGTGACGCAATTTAAAATCCAACCAATTTCTCACACAGGCCAGAGCTGGCATCCTGGCCTGATCCCTGCAGGGAATCAAACCAGACATGATGGCCAAGATGTGTGGACATATCTCCTGCCATGTAGTTTTCTCAGTGAAAATCATTGCCCCCCAAAGCTGCTATTTGCCCAGATTAGAACAGCATATCGGAAACCAAACTAAGGCAGGAGGATCAAATCCTTCTCCTTACATGTCAAGTCCGGAGGCTCATGACATCTCTTTTTCAGCACTGTGAAAGTTGCACCTTTCTTGAAACATTTTGTTTGGCCCTGATTATCTGTGTAAGAAACACTTGAATTGCTGGCATGGGTATTACTAATTTCTTTGGCTTATTCATTTCAACTGCAGGTTGGCGATGGGGGGGGGGAGTTTTTCTGTTAATCAGAAATAATTCCATACAAACCCCTGCTGATGTGATTCTATCCTCTGGTCATTTCATTAATAACTAGGCACTCAGGCCTTAGACACATTGATTTTTGGCCTTTGAAATATAGTGTTAATTTCCTTTAAAAAAAAAAAAAGATATAATAAATAAATAAATAACAGTCGCAATACTGCAAGACATTTTAATTTAGAAGGCACCTTTAATTAGTAATCCCTTTTGCTCTTAAGATATATATTTTTACAAGTTCACTGGGAGGGTAAAATCATTAAATCCCAGTGAAACAATCTTTGTTTTAAATGTGGAAGTAAATAACACTATTGCAGCTAAGGAAGTTGCAGCATTGAAAGCCAATGTATCTGATTCAGGGGTGATGGTGGAACCATTGTGAATTGCATACCAGGCCTTCCATTGTCAACGCAGTGGGGGCATGTTGCAATTCCTCTGCATCCAGGGAGGGGAGAACACCTTTTGGGGCATATAATAATCTGGAAGAAACAGATGGCTCTGGTGTTGTTGGAAACATGTGAACCTGTTTTTTGGTCAAAATCTGGAGCTGATGAATGGTCCATTTTATGATCAGATACTGGAATCGAGAATCACAAAAGGTGAACTATAGCATACATATGTTCAATGTTATTTAGAGAGAGAAAGAAGGGATGTGGAAGAAAGACAGCCACAAGGATGAGCTGAAGATATGTCTAAATGGGAGCATCCCATGCTCTCAGTTTGGCATGGAGCCAGAAGTAGAGACAACAGTACCTGAAAACAGGTACTATGGTATGTTTGACGCCACATGCCATTTTCTAGTGCTAATCCCTTTACTGATGTTGATCCTCTGCTATGCACTCACCAGTGTGTGTAGATGCAGTAGGAAGATCCACATTGGCTCATGGCATGAAGTTGGTGGGAATGGTGCACTGAATCAGCACACCAGCCCCCAAAAATTATCAGGACAGTAATGCAAACAGTGAAAGAGTGAAAGAGAGCGGAGGGGGAGGTAGAGAGGAACAGAGAGAAGAGAGAAGAGAAGCAGTGGCGTAGCATGGGTTGTCAGCACCCGGGGCAAGGCAAGTAATTTGCGCCCCCTAACCCATGGATTTGCGCCCCCTAACCCATGGATTTGCGCCCCCTAACCCTAACCCCCAATGTTGCGCCCGGTGCGGGCGGCTCCCCCTGAACCCCCCACGCTATGCCACTGAAGAGAAGTATCACAAGTGAGAGTGCAGCCTTTCTGGGAATTCAGTTGGTAAAAGGAAAAGTACAGATTTGAACTCCTTTGTTTCTGATGCTGTATGTGAGAGTACAAAGAGAAGCTTGTGGAAGTCAAGAATGTCATTATTAGCTAATGTACTTGGTCACAGACCTTGTTACATTGCACCAGGAAATGTTTTGTGAACTCAGAACACTGGCGCATCTGCTTGGTAAAAACATGATGCTGAATGAGAGAGCTCATCCTAGAATCAGACCTTCTTTTTTATAGCTCAATGTGATATATGCACACATATTTCAAATATAAGAAAATGCACTTTTAAAAAAATCACATATATAAATTAGAATACCTAAAACCAAATTAAATCAGTGCAGTCAAGAGCTGAGTGGCCGGGGCAGGGGGGAAGACAGAGATGCACTAAGCAAGATTCACTCAGCAAGGTTGGAGACAAGACAATAGACCTGAAGAGCATTTTGGAAGTGGTATGAAAGAGGGAACACTGCCATGGTAGACTACTTTCAGGTCACTGCTGATTAAACTAATTGTAGGTCTTGTTTTCTTAGATTTGTTCCCTGTTCACATTAAGAACAAATAATGCAAAGCAAACCTCTCCATGATGTCAAATAAATGCTTTTTTTTTTCTTCAGCTGCAGTATTCACATGGCAAAACTGTGTAGGAGGTCTTATTATGATTATTTTCTAATGACATAATAGCAGAAGTCCTTGAGATGAACTCCCAGCTTCCAAAGGGGCTCCATGTGGGCAGTTAATTTTTTTTTTTAATGATATTTATTAAGTTTTACAAAAGGTAAAAAGACAACAAACAACAAACATCAAAAATACAAACAACATCAAAAATCATAAAGAGAAAAAAAAAGAAAACATAAAAAAGATTCAACCTAGTAATAAAAATTAAAAAGAAAACTCTGGTTCATTTTAATAGTCTTCGAAACCTTATTTTCCTTACTTCCTCCCACCTTCCCTTCTTATATTAACTGCCTAACTGCCATGTGGGCAGTTAATTAGAACAGATATGTATAGTCTTTACTGGTGTGTGTGTGTGTGTGTGTGTGTGTGAAGGAGGGCAGAAATGTGACCTAATTTTCTTAACTGAGCTAGGAAAAAATGTGTGTGGCATTAGACTATACACAGATGATCGTTATATTGACCATTGACTGTGCATTAAAGAGCCAAAAGGCTGTGCTTGATATGTTCCTTGAAATTTGAGCATCAGTAATACAATAGTGTTGAGTGATGACTCATTGGTATAATTGCTGTTATTTTTATTTACTTATTTATATTTTGTTTTTCTGCAAACCTTAGCGCAAGCTTTGTTTTTAGCAATTACAATGTGCAAGCTTGTTGTCCCTATCAGAAGGCCATCTCCAACTAATATCCAAATGTACTTTCCCCCAAGTCCTACTGGACTAGCAATCCATCCTATCATCATTTATTGCCCCATATTATTACATTTTAAAAGAATGCAACTCCCTTGGCACATCTCGTGTGGAATGCTTTACATTATCTGATTCATCAGCCTTACGAGACTGCTCACTTTTATTTTGCTGTCACAGGACAATGAGCTAGAGAACAGGGGCTTCACCATCACCACCTAACAGACATTAATGAAGCTCCAGTAAGGATAGCTGTGGGAAGCCTGGTAAAGTTGGGATGGCAGTGAATTTTGTTGCATTTTAAATACTGGCAGGTTATACTTGGTTTCCACCATTGTGTGGAAGCAGAAGCACTGGTTGTTGAAAAATATGGCTGCCTGAATCCAGCAATAGTGTTACTAAAGTTTATCCTGCTGCAGCAATAGTCCAGGAATGTGTATACAGTGGTACCTTGGTTCTCAAACTTAATCTGTTCCTGAAGTCCGTTCCAAAACCAAGACACGCCTTCCCATAGAAAGTAATGCAAAATGGATTAATCTGTTCCAGACTTTTAAAAACAACCCCTAAAACAGCAATTTAGCATGGATTTTACTATCTAATGAGACCATTGATCCACAAAATGAAAGCAACAAACAATGTATTGCAGTCATACAATCAATCAGTAGCTGAACTGGGTTCCACACAGTCACAAAAACAAAACAAAAAGAGCCGCAAAAACAAAAATGCAAAATAAATAGCAAAAACAGACAGACCACAGAGTAACACTCAAATTGGAAGCGTGGCGCTCAAACCGGAGCATGTTCAGCTTCTGAACAAAGCTTGCAAACCAGAACACTTACTTCCGGGTTTGCAGTGTTTGTGTTCCAAGTTGTTTGAGTACCAAGGCATTTGAGAACCAAGGTACCACTGTATATGTGTTAGGGAAGGAGGGATTGGGAGAAGTCAGAGAGAGGGAGAAGGAAGGTGAGTTGGAGTTATTGGAGGTTGTAGTTTTGCACAATCTGGTTTGTATGCCATGTCGTAGAACACAAATAGTCTTTTCATGCTTGGTCCATGGTAACTACACAGAAACCTTCTACACATGGATTCCAAAGTTAAGAGATTTACCATGAGCTGCATTTGGGACATTCCAGAGAGAAAACTATTATGTGGTATATAGCACAATCCTACACTTTTCTACACATCCTGCTGAGTTAAAGGAGTTGTACTTCCAGGTAATGGCAGCCTCACCTGCTGCTCCCTGCATCCCTCACCAACCTATGCTTTAGTTCATGCTCGCCAGCCATTCAAGGCTATAAAGCTCATTCAGCAGTGCCTTTGAGAAGAGTATTGATTCTGTATTGTTAAAGATTATTTTAGGCTTGAGGAGTGCTTGACATTCTCCAGCCTCCACCACCCTTGAAATAAATGAGACAAGCTGAAATGAAATTAATATTGAGCACAGGATGATGGGAGTGGGGGGGGGATCTATTCAAATCATGCCAGTATGCTGTATGTGCTTCTTATGTGGATGCTGACAAGTTGGCCTTGAACAGATCAAAAAGTGCATTTAGGTTTCAGCATTGTTCCTCCGCCTTGTTGGCAGAGATATTTAACCAGGAAGAAATTTCCCAATATGCCTCACAACTTTCAAAGTCAAAACGATGCTGCCTTGGAACTAATTAAGCAACACCGCTGTATTCTTCTCGCTCACCTTTGTTATGTCAGGAATAGAACTGCAAATGTTAGCGTCTATTTTTCTATCACAGTCTGGCTGGGGAGGCAGGGTGGTGGAGGAAAAACACCTCACTGAGGAGATGAAGAATTTCACACACACAAACACACACACACACAGAAGCGTTTGTTCGAGATTTTGTGCACAGTCAATGTGAACATCTCCTCACCTTATGATTGGCTTACTTTCTTGAGGAGCTCTTCACAGACCTAACAGCTAGAGACTATTTTTAAAAGTAGCTCATCTGTTTTTTAAGAGAAGGCGGCAGCAGCTGCGGCAAGCGCCTGGCTGAACCCAAACACAGTAACAGTAAATCTCTGAAATCTCTCTGCGCCACTAGAAACCAGATTGCCCTTTACGAAAAAGAGATCATTTTTCTTGTACTTTTTCAACAAAGGTGTCTCTGCCATAAATTCTTGCCCATGTCTCGGACACCAAAACAACTCAAGCTTGGTAATGAGAAAAAATGTATGACAAAAAAGGTGGTGTTTATAGGTTTTGGGGCAGAGCGAATGTTTGAGAAATGAGGCCTGAACACACTTCTCCTTTTCAAACCCAAAGAACAGTTTTTGCCACTAATTTGGACCTCATGCTGGTTTCATTCATTGCAGTTATTCATCCCAATGGCGTTAGTTTTAACTGATCATGTGGTGCTGCACTAAGAAGGTGCATGTAAAACATTGATAACAGCTTGAGGTTGTGGGTGAAACTATGGAGGTTTGGTGTCTAAGAATCCCACTGCCTGCTTTGTGTGTGTAGCTTTCCAGAAGCAATGTTAGGTTGCAGCTGCAAAAGGAAGAGTTAACATGTCTCATCATTTGCTGTTTGCCAGCAAGCTTTTGGTAAAAAGTCCAAGCAGTTATGCCTGAAATTAATTGTTCATATTTGTGACATTCTTGCCCTGTTATCATCTCTCTCTGCCATTCCCTTCTTTTTAAATCATTTAAGACCCAGTTCACAGAACCCTTTGTGTCTGAGAAATGTCACACAAAGGTTACTTTTACAATTGGCATCAAAAAGCAGTCCTGTAAGTTTTGTTTAGAATGCAACTTACCCTATCCTGAAAAACATACAAACACACATACCCCTACTGTGACTGGGGGTGTGTGTCACATTTTGGTGGCTTTTCCCCAGATTAAAAATAGCTTTAAAAAAAAAATTGCAATTGCAAATTCACTTCATCTGGCCTACACAGATAATTTAGGAAGGGCTGGGTTAAGCACTGATCTACCCCTTTCTTTTTCCTCTTTTCTGTTCCCCCCCCACCCCGCCCACTCCCTGTTGAAACCAAGAGGTACTGGCATCCAACAAAGGTATTGTGCCAACAGCATTCTTGTTATGTTCTCCCTGCAAGGCTAAGGGGGTTATAACTGTGCCATCAATATCCCAAGCTAGCTAGAAGTTCCCTGTATTAGCTCCTTTGATCCAACTCTTTGCTAGCTGGGAGGGGTTGTTGCATGAGAGCTAAATTTATTTTCATTTGCAGTATCCCCTGGATGCTTAAGGTTACCAATTAAGCTCACTTGTACAGTTTGGATGTTTGATAGATAAAGCACGTATTTAAAAAGGGGGGGAAAGAAAAAATATATAAATACAAAAAAATCAGCACTGTGCGTTCAGAGTTCTTTTCTTTCTAGTTTACAAGAAGGGAAGGTAAAAAAAAATGTCAAGTCAATGAATATCAGATATATTTTTTGACTGTACATTACAGTGGTGTAATCTTTTTTTACAACTGCAAGTCCATCTTATTTATTCTTGTAAATGTTTCCCAGACAATGTTTGTAAAATGGGCTGTGTTGCAAAATCCATACAATAAACCTGTGATCCAAGATTAATGTTTTACTAAGAGATTCTTGCACTGGTGCTTTTTTCTTTTGCATGGAATTCAGTGAACGTGAACAGAAAGGGGACTTCAAAATCTGGTTGCCAAGAACAAGGCACACAATGGTCCTCCTGTAAAGCTCAATAAGAAGATAAGCCTTGGAACTAACACTGTGTTTACAATACAGAAGCGTCAATGCCATGCAAATCTGTCTGGGAAGCATGGGAACCTATTCTCTAGGTTGGTGTGCAGCAGATGCATTCCTAGGCTGCCTTGCGCCCTTGGCAAGGAACTGTATCCATGCACACACACACACACACACACACACACACACACACACACACACACACACACCCTGCCGAAAAATCACTTTACCGCAACATCCCCATTAGTTGTCTAAAAATACTGCTAAAATGAAATGAATCCCCATCAATTTAGTCGTGAATGCTTTAATTCCATGGTTTAAATGTTCCATGTGGATGTGAAGGTCTGATGAGGGCTGGTGTGTCCTAGCATTGGGTCACCCAACAGTGCTCAGGCAATGAGTCCACTGCCTGAATGTGGGCTAAGGAAGGCGACCAGAGGCATAGTCTCTCATCTGCTTGGTTTGTGGAACCAGGGGGCTGAAGTCACAGGAAGAAAAGCAGCCAAAAGTGGCTGTTGGGAGGGACTGCCCTGAGCTTAGACGATCTCTTAAACACTTCACAGCCAGTCTGCCTCTCTCCCCACAAAATAAGGGGTACATGATGGCCAACAGTCAACCTTGTAATGTTTACGTGGGCACAATCCATTCAATGGGACCAAGGCTGCAACCCTAGCCATACTTAATTCAGAGTAAGCCTTGTTAAATTCCTTTACTTCCAAGTATGCATGGCTAGAACTGAGCTGTCACTTCCTAGCTACCGATCGCTATCCATACTTACTGGGAAAAACATCTCCCTCCAAGTTCAGTGGGGCAACGACACTGACTTAGGACTGATAATCCTCACTGAACGGAGGCATGTGCAGCTCTCCTTCATAACTAGGCTAGAGCAATGAGCTTCCCGTTGAATAAAGCAGCTTGAGAACTGTTGTGCTGAACCCCAGGAAGCTACAGACCAGAGAGGCGCATTAACAGTCTGCGAAAGCTTAGAGGTCTCAGAGTCCTGAAGTCTGGCAATTCTCCAAGTTTTTTCTTATATGTGCAAAGCATTCGGCTAACTTCACAATTCTGCAACGATTCAGTCCTTCCTGCCAATGACCAACGACCCACTTCCAAAGATGCACAGCCCACAATGTAAGATGAGCCCCTTTATACACAAAGTTATATGCCTAATCTGTCCAGTAACACCAATAAGGAAGTCAGCAGATTCAGCCAAGTGCATCTCAAGAATGAGAATGAGTCAGCTCTTTGCTCCTTAATGCAATTAACCCATTACCTGCACTCCTTAACAGTCTTATCCTGCATGAATTAGACATTTAAAGTCATCCAAGTTGGTAGCCATCACCGCCTCTTGTGGGAGCATAGGTTCATTATGTGCCAGTGAAACAGCAGCTTGGAAAGTGAAAAAGCTGGGTTGGAAGGCACTTTGACCGTTGGGCATGTTCCTTTAGACCACGAGAAGGAAGCAGCCAGATCAGACCAAAGGCCCACCAATCTAGAATTCTGTTCCTACAGCAGTCAGACAGATGTTTATGGGGGAGGGAGCTCACTAGCAAGACATGAGTGCAGTGGTCTTCTCTGGCAGTTTTTCCCTAGCATCTGGCGCATAAATCATGTTCTCCCTAAAAGAGGGCATGTGTTGCGGTGAGATCTGGAGACTGACCTCTTGGTTGTGGGTGGGTCCATTGGATAGCCACAACACCCGATTGGTAGGTCCCTCAATGCTGGGTTTCAATCTGGCCAATGGGGTTGCAGTCTAAATGGATCAAGGGACCTATATAAACCCATGCACGTGACCCAGAGCTTCCTCTTTCGGCTTGTGCATCGGAACACCCGCCCACCTCTCCCTATATTTAGGGCCTTTTGTGATTGACCTTGCTATGCCGTTGTGTGTCGTCTGTCATTGGGACAGGGGCACGGGAGGAATTTTCCCACTTGGCTGATTGGCTGTTGCCATCTGGGTTTCGCCTGCCACGTAGCAATTTGTCATAACTTGTAAGGTTACGGATAGGCACTGGTTCATGTGATAGGGATGGGAGAATGGTCTCGCCATCCCTATGTGAAGGGTATTCCGTTAAAGGAATCCATGGACTCAACTTGGTTTGGCTAACCCCTGAAAAGGGGTTGTGCCCGTGCCTGAGTCCATGGGAGCATTTGGGGAATGAATAGAGTCTGCTCCCAGGCTTTTCACCTTCCTCAGGTGTTCACTCTTGGCTGACCTATGATAGAGCTCTGGGTCAGTGCTACCTGCAAGGGTGTAGGGAGCTAGTCAAACCAGAGCCTATGCAACCACTCACTTTTCTGTAATCATTAAAGTTGTGGCCTAAATTCTGCCAAAAACCAAAACTAAAATTTGAGTCAAATGTGTCTTTATTTAGGAGGAAGGTCTCTGAGTCTGAACATGCAACTGCATATGTTCCTGAAAGTAGTTTATAGCCATCGTGACTGATAGCCATTATTCTTCATTTAATCTCATTTTAAGGCCAAATTGTTGACCATCACAACATTGTGTGGTAGCCAATTCCATCATTCAACCATGGGCTGCGTGTACTTGCTTAGAAACTGCATGGACCCTTGAATATTATCAGTTTTGGGGGAATGAGTGTGAGACACACACACACACACACACACACACCCCTATTTCCTATATCTAAAAACAAACCTTTATGAATAGTCTGGGTTCAATCCTACTCAAAGCAGGTTTCTTGCTTTACAGACACTGCAAACGTTTAGCAAGTTGTTGGGTTCCCCCCACAAATATATCAAAAACTCCATTAACTGTGCTGTCACTTTGTCATAAAAATATTTATACCCTAGTGGCCTAATCCTGTGACCTGCTGCACCAGCAACATGGTGCTTAAGAGGCAATGACCAGACTGCTGTGCCAATGTACTGTCACAAAGCATGAATTATGAAGGGTTTTACAGGCAGATGTGCTGATTCAAACATTTAGGGTCAGCAGGCCACTCAGGATGAAAAGACTGCTGGAAGGGATTAGAAGGAGTAGTTAAGCATAGAAGGAACATATTCGCTCTGTCATAGAAGACTAATCTCCAGGAAATAAATTCTTAGGTGGGAGTGAATCAACTACTGATAATATGTGGCTTTTTGACATCTCCCAAAAGGGGGGGGGAGGAGGAGAGATCTCTGAAGGGGGATTAGGGCCATAATTTAGTGATAGAAGATCTGCTTTGCATGCATAAGGTCCCTGGTGCAATCTCAGTACCTCCAGATAGTTTACCATATCTGAAACCATCAAGAGCCAATGTCAATAAATGTTGACAAGGAGGAGCTAGATGGACAAAGGGCCTGACTTTGGTGTGAGGCAGCATGCTATGCTCCTGTGTAAATAGCATCTACTGTTGAATGGTGCTTTTTAGCTTGGGGAAGGACCATAGCTCAGTGGCAGAGCATCTGTTTTGCATGGACTCAATCCCCAGCATCTCCACTGCCAAGCAGCGTATACAGTTCTGATCTAGATGGACCAAGGTTCACACAGATGGCAAATGAATGCCACTTTAGAGTAAGCCCCACACAACTCAATGAGTTTTACTTCTGAGTAGGTATATATAGGATTGTGATGTCAGGCTTCCATTTATAAAATGGAGGAGTCTGATCCAGTCCTGGAAAGATGCTGGAACATCTTAAATAATGTGTTTGAGTAGTAAAACCAATATACGAATGGGAATATATATCATATGTTCACTTACTTCCATGGGACAGGGAAGGAAAGAGGTATAGCTAAGCCAAAATGCAATTCAGTGATACCCAGTGTACAGTTCCACTTTCTTTCACTTGAATTGCTATTGCACCACTCACAATGCCACAAAATAGGAGTTTTGCACATGCATTTCTTTATCACACATGTTCTGTATCTCTCCTTTCTTCCAAAGAGGCCAGGGCACCATACATGGGATAATCCGTTCTGCACTTCACAGCAGCCATGTAAACTGATTTTGACTAAGAGTTATCATTTGCTCTAGGTCACTCAAAGAGCATCATGGCCCAGCAGAATTTGAATCCTAGTCCCTGCAGTTCAAGCTCAACAATATATCCTGTTTCACATGGGTTCTGCACCATACTGGCCACAGTTATCCAGATCCAGCAGATCTGAATTATAATATTCTGTTACCAGGAATAAAGCACACAAACACTCAATCCCTGAGAACTGTAGTTTACCCCTCACAGAACTACAATCCCTCCCCTTAGTAAACTAAAGTTCACAGGATTTTTTGAGGGGTGTGTGTGCTTTAAATATTATTTAAATATATAGTGTGTAAGCAGCCCAGAGAAAGGTCTGCTAAAGCAGCCTGTGACATATTTGCTAAATCATTAGTTCTTTTTATTGTTATTTGCTAACACTGATTTATTTAGTAATTTCAAGAAATTCACTGATAATTTAATTAGTATTAATCCTCAATTCTCCAGAGATGAGTGATATAAATAAATGTGAACTAATTTCCTCCAAGTCATGGGGAGATCATGTTTAGGGGATCAATGGAACAGTTTCCCAATACTGTTTGTATGGGTGTGCAGATGCCGAGATTGTTCAACCCACTCATTGGTTCTAACCACATGTGTTAGCTATTGTAACATACTCTCTACTTTTCTGAGCTGTGAAAAGTTCTGGCCTGGCTTAGGAAATTGCTACAGAGTTTGTATGAAAGAGCAATGAAGATTTGTGGAAGCTTCATGTTTTCCTCTTTTATTTAGAAATACAGTATAGACAAAGAACAGGTAAGCAAGCAATCACTCCTACAGCAGGTACCGTATTTTTCGCTCTATAAGACGCAACAGACCACAAGAAGCACCTAATTTTTGGAGGAGGAAAACAAGAAATAAAATAACCTGAATCTCAGAAGCCAGAACAGCAAGAGGGATTGCTACGCAGTGAAAGCAATCTGTTCTGGCCTCTGGGATAGCTGTGCAGCCTGCATTCGTTCCATAAGACGCACACACATTTCCCCTTACTTTTTAGGAGGGAAAAAGTGAGTCTTATAGAGCAAAAAATACGGTAAGTACAGTTGCCAATCTTGCATCAGGGCCGCAAAGAGCAATGGTACTTGAATAATATTTCAGTTTTGTACAGGTCACAGGTCTCTCTTCCACTTAAATTCCAACTGCAGAACTCCCAAATGGTTTTTGTGCCCGTCCTCTCACTACTTGTGAGAGTCTTCTTCTAAAACAGGGAAGATAGGCATTGCAGCCATAAAGGCACATTAACATTCTTTAGTTAATTTCATGGTGTGCATTGCAGACTGCAGGAGGGACCAGAGGTTCAGTATTGGTAGAGCAATTAACACTGGAAAATCGCATACAACTCACATCTCACATATCATAGTACCTGTATTCAAGCATTGCTTCCTCTACTTAGTTAAAGCTTAAACTGCCCATTGAGCAAATGACAGGTGATGATTGCTAACCATTTGCAACCAAAATAGCTTGACAAAGGATAGCCAGCCAATATCCAGAGCACCATATTGTATTGTGACAGCTTTTGCATAGAACTGAGAGTGAAACAAAGGTATTAGGCTGTCAACACTCTACCTTTTACCTGTTTCTGGTAATGTCCTATCTTGTATTACACAATGTGATGCCAATGAGAGTTTCCTCATGCCACAAGACTGGTTGTTAAAAGCAGTGAAGAGGAAAAGGCACCGTGAGATAATGTCACATCCAGTATTGTGTGATAGAGGTCTGTATCACCTGTACTTAAAAAAACTGAGTTTCATTTAGTGCTTCAGTTCAATTAAATAAATGTTAATGGAATACCTTATGACTGATTAATCAGTGTGGAAATTCCATCATTGCTTACATTTTTTTGTGGAGGCTCCCCAGTGCATTTTGGAAACCTGGAAAAGAAGGAGTCTAAATTATTTGGGAAGCATTCATGGATTCAAAAGGCTCCTCACTTCATATAGTCACTTTCCATGACGTGAGGAAAATGTAGCAATGGAGAGGCAGACCTAGTGTGGCCATCCACACTGCCCTCTGTAAAATGCTTCAGTGCCCTTTTTGTGAGTCCTGAAAAGAGTTATCGTCTCTCCTTCAACGCAGCCAGTGAGCTTGGAAAGGGAAGGTCATCTCCCACTAACTACTTGGAAGAGATGCCTGCTGTTCCTCTAAATAGCATCAAAAAATAGAATTTTTCTCCCTTTTACATAATTAGAGTCATTCAATAAAGCCAAATGCTGGAAGACTCAGGACACACAAAAGGAACTTCTTCCGACAGTGAATAATTAAACTATAGCATTCGTTGCTGCAAGATTTAATGATGGCCATCAACTTGGGTGACTCTGAGAGGCTTTATGGCAATTACTATTAACCATGATGACTGTGTACCAATTTCAGCACTGCAGGTTGTATATCTCTGGGTACCAAGTGTTGGGCTTTACCAGTAGGCTTGGTGCTATTGTGCTTATGTCCTGCTTGTGAGCTTCCCAAAGGCCACTGGTTAGCCACTAAGAGAACACAATGATAGATTCGATGGGCCTACGGCTTGATCCAAAAGGACACTTCTTATTTTCTTAGCTTCTGGGGGGTGGGGGTTGTGTACTGCTAGATGCTCTGCATCTAGTGAGAAGCTCTTCCCAGGCAAACTGGCAAGTAGATTTGCAGGTGCTTGCCATTAAATAACTAACATCAAAAACAAAAAAGCAACATCTTGGTGTGAAAAAAATCTAATGAAATAAAAGCAGAACACACAACAGAGCTGTGTATATCTTTTTGTGATGGAGTCCACAACCACTTTTGTGTTTGTTCCTTAGCAGTCTGCAATTCCTGCCTTCACAATAATTATCTCTATTATGGCACCAAATGGGGGCTCAGCAAGGAGTTCTCTGGGATCTTCTATCTGATGTAATTTCTAAGTTAACGGGGAAGCACAAGATGATCTGAGAGTAGCATACATTCCAGGGGAACGAATCGTATTTTCATGGTGATAAACCTGTTACTGCAGGAGGCAATTATTTCCAATTTGGTTCTCTCTCCTGCCTCCTTGCAGAAATGTGAAAACAGGGGAGGCTTAAGGGTTATCAAACCCATGGCAAGCTCTTTGCGTTTGATAAGAGTACACTATACCTACTGAACTCAGAGATAACCTTTAAAAATATTATGCTTGCAGATGGATTTAATCTTTTTGAAAATGAAGTTATTTACTGTGGCAGGATCATCATTAGACACTTTGCTTAACGGATTCCACCTACTCTCAAGAACCAGCTCACAAATCACTGTTCTTAGCTGTTCTCTCATGAACTTTCTCTGAGGGCCAAGCTACATGACTAACCTGACATACCGAAAATGTTGGTTATTCAGTGGCTCTGTAGAGAATTGGTACATGGGAACAAAGTCCAGGCAAAGACTTGTCTCCAGAGTTGACCTATTGAAATAACCTAAGATCGTCATGTTTATTACTTTCAACGAGTCTACTTTGAGTAGAACTAACACGGGCTACAACCTCCAAATATTTAAACAGGTTCACATGTTACAGTCAATGAGTGTACAGTCTGTGTACACAATAGTTGTGCTGTGCAACTCAACAAGTGTACACTTTCACAGAAAAACTTGTACATGAATAAAAACCATCTGTTCTTTTATTCATTGTAACACGTGAACAAGCTTTTGAGTTGAATGTGTAAGCCGTCCTAAAGAGAAGAACTGAGGGGGGGGGGCAAGGAATAAAGAGAGTCTTTCTTCTCTTTCCCTCCAGCAATTCCTCGCTGTTTCATACTTCTCTTTGGGTTTGCATCCTGTCCAACCTAGTCATTGCTCTTCTTCCCAATTTTGACTCATCTGTACATTTGCAAATGTGATAAGCTCATATTCCCCTGTTAAGAGAAACTGAGATGACATCAGGGGTGTTGTGTTAGCAAATGGATGAGCGCTGAAGAGAAAAGCTCACATTTAAAAATCTGAAGACCTTTAGAAACTTGCTCTAATCTCTGTGCTCTGCAGATAAGGATTGACCACTGCATGAACTCCTGCAATGAATATTTGGCATAAGAGTGATGCATTTGGATTGTAAAAAGATTCTCTCTCCCACCCAGCCCCCTTTCTCTCTCACACACTTTCAGTGTGGGATGATAAATGAAAAGTTCATCTTCAGCTTTCAAAATATGTATTTAAAATGTTGCAATTGGGGGTGGGGTGAGAGAATCAAAGGTGACAAAGAGCAAACAAGGAGCCTAGGCAAACCTCAGTAGCCATGCCAAAAGAAAATGTCTGTTGTCAAATGTTGTCACTGGCTTCGTCTCCTATACCTCTGAGTCTGGGGACAACTTTGATGTTAATTTTGGTGCAAAATTTCCTGTAAGGAACTTGAGCACCCACCTCCCCCCCCCCCCCGGACCTTTCCCTGACAACCTGTGGACCAGAATTTATATGAAAAGCAAGTAAGGAATTGCTCCTTCATTCAAAGGCCCACCCCACTGCACAACACCTCCCCATTGTTGTGAAGCAATGTCAGCAACAAGCTTGAGGTTTCTGACAGACTCTAACCCAAATTTCTTCTTCTTTCAGAATAAAAAGTTTTTCGCACCATACTGAATTTTTATTGATGAGAAATAGATTGGAAAAACAAGAAGAAACAACCCCTAACAGTGCTTGATTTATAACACAGAACATAACTGCTTTATAATATGATCATGGGACACCCATGAAATATAAAATAATACAGGTACATAAGAACACGAATCTGCAGGGATTCTCGCTTTTGATTTTCAGGCATGTCTGGAAGTCCCTTTTATGCCAACAGGCCTTTGGAGCTGTTTAAATTTATTAGCCAGCCACTTTCAAGATTATTTGTATGGTTTTTAATGGTGTTTTGTTTTTTTACCAGTGTTTCCCAAACATACAATGATTGTGTAACCCTTTAGAAAGTTTAGTCTTACTGGGGTACCCCTTCTTTGGCAAAGATAATTTGGAGGTAGTTTTAATGACACTATTTTATCTTTGAATAATTTTCTGCAGTTAAAACAACTGTGATAATGTTTTACATTTTTTGCCATGTACCCTTTGAAACCATTTCATGTATCCCTGGGTATTTGAGTACCACACTTAGGGAAACACTGCTATACATCATATTGATATTTTATGATATGGTAGTGTAGAAATACTGTTATGAATGAATGAATGAATAAATATCTCCATTGGAGACATCTACCCACAAGTCATCCAGCCCTGTTTGTCGGGCTCCCCTGTTTGATCTTAGTCGGGGAGCAAAGTAATTCCTTCCTGCATTCTCTCTTCACAATGAAAATCTGACTCTACATTTCCTTATAGTTGGTTGAGGAAAAATAAGATACATAGTTGCCTCCTATGGAAATTAAGCACATAGCTCATTTGGCATTTAGTGGCAAATATCTGAAAAAAATAAGCATGGCTCCCAGGAATATAATTATATGAAACAAATAATTGCAAAGTTCGATGCTGTCTTCTCCTTCCAGTGCTATTAAGCAGGATCAGCCTATAAAAGAGAGAAATCATCTTTGGAGGAAAGCATCTATAGCAGCTGCTGTGCCCAAAATTTGGTCTCTCTCCCTCAACTTTCACTAACCTGTATTGATTACAGGTACTATTTGCACAGAATCAGGTATATAGGCCCAAATAATTCTGTATTTAATAGCTCCAAAAAGCATTTTCATGTCTTAAAGTTGTGACCGTCCTCATTGTTTTGGCATCCCCTTCAATATCCTAAACCAGATTGTCTCTGACTAGAACTGTAGGCAGAAACATTATGGTGAAGGGGAACTTTGGCAGCAGTGAATCATTGCAGAGCAGCCAAAACATAAATATAAGGAAGCTAAAATGTTTGTTGTTTGATTGTGTTGCTTAGTGAGCAACTGCCTACAATACTGCCTGTGTGCTTTTCCTTATATCTTATTTTAGCTATACAGTGGTACCTCGGGTTAAGAACTTAATTCATTTTGGAGGTCCGTTCTTAACCTGAAACTGTTCTTAACCTGAGGTACCACTTTGGCTAATGGGACCTCCCACTGCCGCCGCCGTGCGATTTCTGTCCTCATCCTGAAGCAAAGTTCTTAACCTGAGGTACTAATTCTGTAACCTGAAGCGTCTGTAACCCGAAGCGTCTGTAACCCGAGGTACCACTGTACAGTTTTTTCTTTTGAATGAAACCTGAACATTCATGGATGGGCTTAGGGAGGAAATCATAGAGCATTCCTCAAGGGGACAAGCCCTAGTGGAAACCAGCCTTATCCCCACCATTCATGTCATCAGTTTTAATGTCATCATACCATGCAATGTTAATCATGACTTTCTTCTACCACAGGAGTGGGAAACCTTTGGTCTGGGGGTAAAAACATAGCCCTCCAGTCCTCTGTAACCCAGCCCAGGCCACATACCCCAATTTCCATACACTTCCATACCCTCCAGATGAAAACTACAACATTTATACCACACCCATCTGATTGTACAAAAAAAATGATAAAACATTTGAAAACTTCCCTGTACTGGGCAGCCAGGAGAAGTCTTCTAAAGGTTGTATAGTTACTTTTCTCCTTGGCACAGGGGTCGCATTTCTCCCATGAAAATAGGGATGTCCTACCATACTCTCCTAGATTTCTCTGATGACAATAGGGACATCCTAAGGCAAAGTGGGACATTCTGGGATCAAATCAGAAACCGGGATGGCTTCTGTAAATCTGGGACTGTCCCTGGAAAGTAGGGACACTTGAAAGGTCTGCACTTCTCAGTGGCTCCATTCCACATCTTCAAGTGCTTCTGCACATTCTTGAACTTTGAGAGAACCTCTTGCTTAAATGGATGGAAAGATGTGTGCATGCAGGTCAGTACACAAACCCACAACAGAATGTAGGCTACACCTTTTGCTCAGTCCACTTTTGCCTCTGGCCTTGCCCACCAGTGGCATGTAGCCTTCAGAAGCTTGAGCTGTAAAAGGTCCCCCCCCCCCCGCTCTACTGCAGACACAGATATGGTCCAGTCTTGGCAGATGTTGCCTATCCTTTACTGAATATGTATCACAGCCTTGGAGCTATCAGAACAAGACCCAGCAGTGGCAGCTCTAAGCCACTTAGGAACAGAGTGCACTTTCTGCCAGAGTTTCCACAGAGACACGAAGTTTCATCAATCAACCAACTGCTTGCAGGGATCTCTTTTTTAAAAAACAAAAGCCATTGATGGATAGAACCACTACCTGCATCTTTAGATTCAGGTGGATGCATGTAATCCTCTGTGAGTACTTAAAGCATCTTTATTTTGGGGGGAAGAAACACAAAAACCTTTTATCTTCTTACATATGACACACAATGTGAGACATTGGGGAAATCTATATCATAGGATAAACCTGAAGAGGCAAGACACAGAATAGTCTGTAAACCTTATCTGCAAACAAAAAGTCATGTTGTGAGGTGACACCAGGGATCTTGTTCAAATCAAAGCAACCCAACAAACACAAGCTGATTCAGAGCAATAACTGAAAGGGTATCAAATTCCAAAAGACTAGCCATGGAAGTGGGCTATGAAGCTGGGAGTTATAGATACCTGTCAAAGTTCATTAGAAAACTAAGCAGGATGCCAAGCAGAAAACTATGCACTAGCTACAAGTGGTGGTAAACTCCAGATTTTGGGTCCATTTCACAGTGGAGTCCAGATCTTTTTAGGTTAGAGTTGAGTCTGAAGTGGATCCTGAATGGGGCATTTAAAGCATCCAAGCCCATCCATGCCACGAACGTGGCCTGCCTCACCCCACCATTTTGTATTGGCCTAAGCAACTACATACAACTAGGAAAACATGTTTTGCCACATTTCCATCCTGTGCCAGGCTCCATCTTGTCCCATTTGTGGGTGGATCTTTTTAGGGAAAATTCTCAAAAATCCTTTATAAAAATCCATATAGCTTTACAAACAAATAAAAATGTAGCTATAAGGAAGTCTGAGATGGCATCTTTCTTTCTTTTAACATTTTACAGCTGCTTGGAGCAGGTCTGTGCTGCGTAGTAAAAATATCTGCATGTAAACAACTGTACATGTGTACAGCTCAACTTCTTATGTACACGGGTATGCAGATTGTACATCTGTTGAGTGTAATATGTAAACAGCCCTATTGTGTGATGAGTTGTACATGCAACTGAGAAGTGCCTAGCCGGTTGTGCGACATCCAGACCAATTTGGAAATCATGTAACATGCCCATGGCACAACCCCTCCCACAGGCCCAGGCTAAATGCGTTATTGTGCAGGCAGCTTCAGGGGACACCTCTTCCCCTGTTGGGAAACTTTCCGTCAGGGCTAATTGGAGTCAGGGGTTGTTCCTTGCATGTGGGAGCTTTCTATTCATACATGGAAATAACTCTTTTCAGTGAACATCAAATGGACATTCATTGGGGGGATGGACCTATAACCGCCTCTGTGCATTCATTCAATGAGCTCAGTGGAGTGGGAGACCAGCCAACCAGAAGAGTCTCTGAGGTGTACTTGCCTGGAGGCAGCATCAGCATTCAAAGTTAGGTCCAGTCCAAGGGTTGGTCAAACAGCAATCCACATGGTCCAAGGGTCAAGGAATCCAATAATTATGGGGTCCAGGGTCAAGATGAGCAGGAAGCTGCAAGGTAGAGCCAGGAACTACTAGCAGTGTTTCCAGCATTTGGCTCTGCTTAAGAAGGCTGAAGCCAGCTGGTTCTCATCAGTGCCTTCTCCTCTGTGTCCTTGAAGGCTGATTAGCTGCAGGTGGAGTCACTCCCTCTTCAGGCTGCTGTTCTGCAGGTGGAGCTGATTCCTGTCCCATGACAGTATACCCGGTTCTCTATACTATTGAGGCATCCCCATGGTTTCAGCATTTTCCATTATTGCTACTGCCTGATTTTGTCCATTGTTGCATGATTTGCTCGACCCTTTTGTTCTTACTGTGCACGTTTTAAAGTTCTTCACTGTTAGCTGTATTTAAACATTGTTTTATACAGTTCAAATTGCCTCAGAAGGCCATATATTGAGATCTAATATTCATGGTAGTGATATCCATATTTTATAACTTGAAACAATAATGGCCGCACGACCATCAATGTACCAGAGAGGAAGAGAGAGCAAGCATAAAACAGAGCTGGAATGTAAACTCTGTATATTAAAAGGTGCCAATAAATATGCATCCAGCTGGAGGTTTGCATAAATGCTGCCCTGGTATTATGACAAAGGGTTGGATATTGTGTTTTAAATTATTAAATGGAAAATATGTGCTAACAAAAAAGAGCAACAAGCCATTTGGCATTACATAATTCCCCAACAAAATGCTAGCTTTTTTTTTTAATGGATTAAAAATGCAAATAAACTAGCCCTGTACAGCTTGAGATCAACCAGGCCAAATGGAGCCATGAACTGTGGTGTGTGAATCTCACTGGTCTCAAAATAAAATTGAGGTACCATCTGCACTAAGCATTGAAAGCAGTATTGTACCACTTCCTCCAAAGAATTCTGGGAACTGAATTCACGTCTTCCCCCAAAGAATTCTGGGAACTGAAGTTTGGTCAGGGCCCTGACATTTGTTATCACAAACCCTATTCCCCTCAAAGAGTTACAGTTTTCAGAGTGGTTTAACTACCAATCCCTCTTCCCAAGGGACTCTGAGTGTTGGAACTCTTTGAGGAGAACAGGAATCTCCTAGCAACTCTTGGCCCCCTTAACAAACTATACTTCCCAAACAGATAGGTAGCCGTGTTGGTCTGCCATAGTCAAAACAAAACAAATTCCTTCCAGTAGCACCTTAAAGACCAACTAAGTCAGTTCTTGGTATGAGCTTTCGTGTGCATTCACACTTCTTCAGATACATTTCGTGTGCATGCACACTTCTTCAGATGCAGTATCTGAAGAAGTGTGCATGCACACGAAAGCTCATACCAAGAACTGACTTCGTTGGTCTTTAAGGTGCTACTGGAAGGAATTTGTTTTGTTTATACTTCCCAAAATTCTTTCAAGGATGACCATGGCTGTTTAAAGAGGTATGATGCTGCTTTAAATGTATAGTGGAGATGGGGGCTGCATCACAAATTGCATGAGTCATGAGCCCTCCTGTTATGTACTGAGTTGAATAGGATCCAAAATGTAGCAGTCTGATTGGTCCTAGAACAATAGGATCCAAAATGCAACAGTTTGATTGGTCTTAGAACAATAGGATCCAAAATGCAGCAGTCTGATTGGTTCTAGAACAATAGGATTCAGAATGCAGCAGTCTGATTGGTCCTAGAACAATGCAGCAGTATGATTGGTCTGCAGGAGCCACCCAATCTGGCTCCAGATGGAAGTGAATCCACAACCTGATTGGCCTACAGGAAAATTCCGGAATTAGACAATCACGTGCAGCCCATTGTGTAAATAATGTATATAAAGCAGATACTTTGAGGGGACTTTCATTCCTCCTCACCACTATGAGCTGAATAAAGAGCATGAAATCCACTCTCGACTCTGAGTATATTTCACCTCCTCACACTGCTGATCCTGCACACAGCTATCCTTTGAAACCTGCACTTCTACAAGCTTTGCAGTGAGAATCTCCAGACAAGTAATGTGCACAAAAATGAATGTACTGAGGTAAAGTATGCATAGAAGTGCTTATATTAGCGGGGGGGGGGGAGAGAAAAGCATTATATTAGTGAAAGAAATGTTTATATTAGGAGAAATTGGCACTAAAATGGTGATGGATTTTCATGGGGTCTTAAAAAATGTCATAGAGAAAGAGTTTTGTTGTGTTTGTAGAGTTCTAAATTGGCTTTAAGTATTTTGCACATGCTCACAATGATGCCTAGGATTTGTTATGTAGGATTTTATATATCATTTGTCTTCACAATGATGCTTAGGACTGGAAAGCAATGGGTTCCCTAGACCAGAAGGCTTGTTCTGGCATCCAGACAATTGCCTGAAGCTGCAAGTGGTTTATGACACTCCCACCGTCATGTTCTACTTCCACTGTCAGAGGTGGCATGCTTTCTGATGTCAGTGGCTGGGAATCAAAAGTGGGGAGAGTGCTGTTGCACACAGATCACACTTGTGGGCTT
The DNA here is from genome assembly GCF_964252035.2 of Podarcis erhardii. Classification (NCBI taxonomy): domain Eukaryota; kingdom Metazoa; phylum Chordata; class Lepidosauria; order Squamata; family Lacertidae; genus Podarcis; species Podarcis erhardii. The sequence continues at coordinate 27,166,619 of NC_138510.1, forward strand.
TTCAAAGGCATATGGTTGGCGACAATTTAGCATCATCAGCACACAATGGTCAGGTATGATGGGAGCTGCCAGTTCGACAACACCTGGAAGGCCGCACATTGGCTCCTACTGAGCTGGATGGACCTATGGTGTGACTCAATATAAGTTTAATCTCCATGAATGAGTTCCCATTGACCAGTCCAACTCAGATTTACATGCAGAGGCATCTTTCCTTGTGCAAACCATGTTTGTTGGAGAAGGGACAATTCATTTTCACTGCTTTGTGGGGAAAGTATCTTCTAAAATTCTTCATGGAGTTCAGCAACATCAAACAGGCTACACACACACACACACACACACACACACACACACACACATATTCCCAGAAGCCTGGAACAGCTTATTTAGCTGATGGAATATTCCACAAGACAATTTTTTTGTAATTGATTTTTTGCAGTCTGACAACACCTCCATATTTCTTGGCAGTATAGAGCAATTAATCTGCCTTTAAGTGGTTAATTGGGTACCATTTCTACAAACTATGCACACATCCGATTTTACAGTGGTGTTCTTCTTGAAGAAAGCAATTGCTGTGGGCTCTTTTCACTCTTCGATCTCTCTGGGAGAAAAAGGGTCCAACTCTTGACTGCAATAATTGCTTTTAATTTCTGGTTGTTGTTTTTCATTTAAGTTTTTTGAAAAACTTACTTTTCTTGTCCATGAGTGATCATTTTAAAAATAGCCAGGTGAGGGATTAATTTCTTTTGTCTGAAAAACAAAACAAAAAACTGAAGACCAAAAACAATTTGCTGTTGTTTGGGTTATTTTTATGTATTAATTATAGGTCATGATACTTGCCGGCTGCTGAAATTTTTGCAAAAATAATAATAATACTGTGAGTGCTCAATCATGCCACTTCATCCATAACTAGGAGTCTTTTGAGGGGCAGATTGTTAGCAATGAGGGAAAGTATCCTATTCACTGGAGTCACAGGTGAGACTCTGTCATGTCAGTGCTGGATTGCCAGAAGCATCTTTAAGTGGGGTGAGGAGGATAAAAATATGGGCAGATGAGCTGTGTCTGCCTGACTACTTGGTGCAGCACCGTTCCAGATCAGAGGGGCAGGCAGGGGAAGGGGTGCAGTCCATAAAAATTCAATCTCCCTCACCAGAAGACTTCACTGTGCCTGGGTTTCTGGGATTGTTTGTGGTGATGGTCCAGAGAGACAGAATGGGGGATGTGTGATAGTATACTATCCACCCCATTGTTCTACAACCTCCATTGACCAAGTCGATGGAAGTAGTCTCAGATGTGGTGGTGGAGAGCTATTTCATGGTGGTGTTGAGGGATTTCAATATCCAGGCCAAGGCTGCCTCAAATGGGCCAGCTCAGGACTTCATGGCCTCTGTGGCAACCATGGGGCTGTCTCAGTATAGAACTGGTCCAACACATGTGACATGTCTGGTGCTAGGTGGAAGAATACCATAGAGCGACTACTTATGCATTATCAAAAAATGAAGCAAGACAACACCAAATAAGAGGACAAAGAGGCCTAAAATTCAGATACTGGATGCAAAATTAGAAATCATTTACCATAATTTAAATAGAAGTAAACATCATCTCTGCATAGTGGGGAAGACTATGACCAGGTGATCTATGTACCTGTCGGCTATTTAGGTGCTAACTTTTGATGGGCTTCTCCATAGACCCTGCTCTCCTTTCTTATGGTTCTTTTGCTTTAAACTGGACTTGACCAGAGAGACATTCAACTAAAGAACGCCATCAAATAGAGAACTATACTCTTACAGTTCTTCAAATAATGGAGTGCCCTCTGTAAAAATGTCACTGAGATGTTCTCATTTGCATTTCATTGAAGGGTGGAGGCTACTCTGGTCAGATATGTATCCCTATCCTTGGTTGCCAACCCTTGCCAGTTTGGCAGCCAATGACAGACAAAATGAACCCTGAGAGACAAAATGGAAATGTGAGAAGGAAATATAGGCATTCTTGCATCACACTGCCCTTGTAGTGGGTAGCTTCCCTTATTTGGAGTCAAGAATAATACAAATCTCTATGACCCCTTGGCGCAAATGGTACCTTCTCATCAGTCAAACTCAAAGGTGGTGTCACCAGACTCACATTGGGACTGTCTTATTCAAAGATGGGAATTTGCATTTTCAGCCTCCACTTCTCAAAAAAAAGCCCCAACCTTTTCCTGATCTAGAGTAGGAGAAAAAGATTAGTGATTAACGAAATTGTGGCAATAATAAATAATATGACAGCAAACTGAAAGATAAACAGAGAAACTGAAAGAAGTGGTGGAAAGAAGCCAGAAAAGTCCAATAAATATTTCTATTTCCTATATGAAAACAAAACATTCCCATTCAATTACTGTAGTAATCTGCTTTCAGTTCTCATCTGTAGAGCAGAATAAATGAAGTTCATTGAAAAGAGCTGTCACTTTCTTCAGAGCATCTTTGAAGCGGCTTCGTCCTCCTCCCATATATTATTAGAACCATTCATGTTTAACTGTTTGTATTTTAACAATACTTAAATGCTCACCACCAGAGGTTTGTACAAATGTTAGGCAAATGCCAAGCCCATTTCATCGAGAACTTGTAGAATTTCAAGAAGCATAGCAATTGAAGCTGTTTATGTATGGATCTGTGTGCGTGCAATATTCCAAGTTTAAAATAAATAAATACAATAATAATTAATAATTAACTTTTATTTATATGCCACCCTCCCCGGCTGAAGTCGGGCTCAGGTCAGCTAACATCAGATATGGTATAAAATCAAACAATAATTAAATTACCTCCTAAAAACAGGTCAAAATCAAATTAAAGTCTAATTAGATGGCTTTCCTCAGGGTTAGGGCTGGGAACAGTAAGTGCACATTGGCCCAGCTGTTTATAGCTGATCTTATGCCTGTGAGAATGCTGTGAGGCCTCTCCAAGGACAGAGAGAGAGGTCCAACCTTGAAGTGGGACATACAATCTTTGATTCCCCAGCTATGCCACTGCATAAATGTCCATTGCTTTTGCCCTAGTGATGTTGGAACTCTGGGGTCAGTAGGGCTGAAAATGGTGTGTCCCCAGGATTATAAAATAACAACAACAATAACAACAACAACAACCATAGAATAGAACACAGATGTGCAAAAGTGTTGCTAGGAACATAGGAAGTTGCCTTATTGCATGTCAGAACATTTGCCCATCTAGCTCTGTCCTGTCTACATTGACTGGCAGTGGCCCTCCAAGGTTTCTGGCAGGGAGTCTTTTCCAGCTCCATCTGGAGATGCTGGGGATTGAATCTGGGAACTTCTGCTATCAAAACAGATGCTCTACAAACTCTCTCCACCCCTTTCTAGAAATGCAGCCTCAATAATGCTGATTTCTATTTTATAATGCTGATTGTTCACAACTTTGATTTGTAGCTAGAGGCGTCTATGAATAAGGCACATATGCATTAGGTAGAAGAAGAAGAGTTTGGGTTTGATATCCCGCTTTATCACTACCTGAAGGAGTCTCAAAGCAGCTAATATTCTCCTTTCCTTCCTCCCCCACAACAAGCACTCTGTGAGGTGAGTGGGGCTGAGAGACTTCAGAGAAGTGTGACTAGCCCAAGGTCACCCAGCAGCTGCATGTGGAGAAGCGGAGACACGAACCCGGTTCCCCAGATTACGAATCTACCACTCTTAACCACTACACCACACTGGCTCTCAAATATAATTAACTGAAGAAACATATGCAAAAATCTTTAAAATAGATTAAAATGTACGTTGCATTGGCCGGGAATCGAACCCGGGCCTCCCGCGTGGCAGGCAAGAATTCTACCACTGAACCACCAATGCATCCCCATTGTAATCAGACTCTGTCTATAACTTGTTCTTGTTGAACAGAGGCTAATAAAGTTCAAGACTGTTATTAGACTGTATAAGCTTTCGTACAATGGCTCTGTATGAAGTTGAAAGATCTGTCCTTGCATGCTCCACTGAGATATGAATGGTCATTGCATCTAAGAACAAAACAGAGATAGCGGCTGATGTATTTTAACCACTTGTGCTTAGAAGGCACGCACAAACCTCCCCAAACTCACCTAACTATTTCTCTGCTAAATTGCATCTAGATTCTTAATAGCACATTTACAATGCAGTCCTACACAGAGTTAGGCATGTCTGCACCCACTCAAGTCAATAGGCTTATAGGAATTTAACTCTGTATAGGATTAAGCATCTAAGAGTTCCTCCTTTTGCTGTTTCTGTTAATATTATTACCCCACCCCATCCTGAAAATAAGTATTGCTTCAAGCAGCCAGAAACAGCTCTTAATCTCCTGTAATGAAAATAGATTTAGAGAAATACGTGCAAAAGGCATTGTCAATGCACTGTGATGATGTTCTTAATGGCAACAACAGGAATATGCACCACTGAGTTCAGAAGTGGCACTTCATACCCGCAAAGTTCTTACCTGAGCATTGCTTTTGGATGGTGACCTCCCTGAGAAGGGAGGTGAAAATTCCTGCAAGAGCAGCTGCTTTGACACTTCTTGTACTATGTGTACAGCTATAAAGGAAGAAGTTGGACTCATCTCTGGCTTGATGTCATAATAAGAGACAAATAATTTGTTTTCTCTGTCATTTTATGGAACTTGGGGACAAGTTCCTTTAAGGTTTTTTTTTCTTTTCTTTTCCTGAAACTTCTCTTCAGCCAAGGGAGGAAGTTATCCTCTTTTCAAGACACATTTTTTATGAGTTTAATTATAAGCAGGTAATGGAGTCTATGTAAAAATTACCTCTTAACTCTGCAGTAAAAATACAGTCCCCCAGAGCAAAACAAATCTATAAAATGGAAAGAGATCACCATGGCGAGCCTATGGGGAAAGTGTCTCCGAAAAGAAAGAAAACGAGATTCACTTACTTAAAAACCCATGTGTCTTCATCCCTTGGCATAGGCTTTAGCTTCTTTCTTGTTTATATCTGTTTCCATTTCGGTTAATATCAGTTCCACTGGGCAATTACAACTTTATATTCAAAACTCCCCTGTTAAACATGTGGGGCGGAATTTACGTAACCAGTCTCGTCCACAGAGGCCCTGCTCAAGGATTTCCACTTGTGCAATGGGGCCTCCCCCTCCCCTCCTCTCCCCACGTACCCCTCCACCCACCAAAACTGACTCAGGGGGTGTCAGGAGAATCCCTAGAACAGTGCATGGAGGGAGGAGCTGGGATACTGTCACACCTGGCAAGCTGGAATGCTTGGACAAACAAAAGGATTGGAAGAGTATAATGTTGCATTCCATCTGTGATTTCTGGGTTGTATAGCTGATCCTCCATTCTCCATGTTCTCCCTAGAGTAGCCATCTCTCATGTGTAGAGAGAGGATGCACTGCACACACAAGAGCCTATCTTCGGTCTTCAGCATCTCCAGGGATGGACTAATCTGTCAACTTCAATTGAGACGGGTTTCTCATTTTTCAAATCTTAAATTCAGTTTGCACCATTTCCATATCAGTTTGCAAAGAATCTGCATGAAAATACATACAAATCTTTGTGTGCATTTATATTATATTGGGGGGGGGGGGAAAGCTCATATAATAATATAATATAATAATAATTTATTACTTATACCCTGCCCATCTGGCTGGGCTTCACCAGCCACTCTGGGCGGCTTCCAAAAAAATATTAAAATACTGTAATACATCAAACATTAAAAGCTTCCCTAAACAGGGCTGCCTTCAGACGTCTTCTAAAAGTCTGGTAGTTGTTGTCTTTGACATCTAGTGGGAGGGCATTCCACAGGGAGGGTGCCACTACTGAGAAGGCCCTCTGCCTGGTTCCCTGTAACTTGGCTTCTCGCAGTGAGGGAACCACCAGAAGGCCCTCGGTGCTGGACCTCAGTGTCTAGGTAGAACGATGGGGGTGGAGACAATCCTTCAGGTATACTGGACCAAGGCCGTTTAGGGCTTTAAAGGTCAGCACCAACACTTTGAAATGTGCTCGGAAACGTACTGGGAGCCAATGTAGGTCTTTCAAGACCGGTGTTATATGGTCTTGGCGACCGCTCCCAGTCACCAGTCTAGCTGCCGCGTTCTGGATTAGTTGTAGTTTCTGGGTCACCTTCAAAGGTAGCCCCACGTAGAGCGCACTGCAGTAGTCCAAGCGGGAGATAACCAGAGCATGCACCACTCTGGCGAGGCAATCTGCAGGCAGATAGGGTCTCAGCCTACGTACCAGATGGAGCTGGTAAGCAGCTGCCCTGGATACAGATTTGACCTGTGCCTCCATGGACAGCTGTGAGTCCAAAATGACTCCCAGGCTGCACACCTGGTCCTTCAGGGGCACAGTTACCCCATTCAGGACCAGGGAATCCTCCACACCTGCCCGCCTCCTGTCCCCCAAAAACAGTACTTCTGTCTTATCAGGATTCAACCTCAATCTGTTAGCCGCCATCCATCCTCCAACCGCATTTAAAAGCAATTTTAAATATATATGCATTTAAAAGCAATTTCTCCTAATATAATGAATTTATGTATGCTATTTTCACTAATACTGTATACACATTTTGTGAAGTTTTTCCTATTGCATGTTTGTTTGTGAACATTTTGGGGGAGTTGAGAACTGCATCGCAAATTTTAGAGAGGTGCATATTTTGAAGGAAAGCATTATTTCAGTTCCCCTTAAAGCTGAATTAATGTCTTCCCCAACCCTAGTGGTCATTGACCAAGCATTCACACAATCAGTAGAAGCAATCTAAGCTTTACCGCTTTGAATCCCAGGGCAAAACGCATTTAAACAGAAGCAAAAATCTTTATTCTAGAAAAGAAAGAAGACAAGTAGTCACATCATACTTTTTTTTAAAAAAGCATAGGTATAGAAAGTTTTGTCTTTTTAAAATCTAAATGGGGGTGGGTGAAATCTCCCATCATCAACCCAGTAAAAACAGCAAGCTTTTTCCATTATGAATGACGATAACTTTCTCTTAAATCAGAATCCACCGTTGCTACTTTAAGTGTCTGATTTTAATGCCCTTTATGTAAAAGCAGAAGACTCCTTTCTGGGTTTAATGAAGTAAATTTATAGGTAGTCAATATGAGTTCTAATTGCATGTAGAGAACTGCAGGATTGATAGCAAGAGAAGGAGTAGGGCAGGCAGTTTGTGCTGGGTGACCATAATTAGTTGTCACTTGGCTCTCTCTGTAAATCATTTATAAACATATTCCAAATGTTATGGCCTGTCAATAGCACATCTAATGGTTAATGAGATGCCTTTTCACTTTGCAGATTGAATGTCATAACAGCCCATGTGTTTTTCACGGCCTTTTAGCTCTAGTTTTGTTCCCTGTGCAAAGAAGCCTGTACAACTCCATCAGTCTAGCTCTTTAGATGGCTGTTTCTTTCTTTCCAGGAACAGAAACAGGGTTTCACCTTAATATATATCTGTTTTTCCTTTCACCATTCCTATGGCATTGCTTTTTGTCAAAAACACGGCATGATTCCTTGAGAGAAGTGAGACATAGAGATAAGGCCAGCCCCAGGCTTAGGAGATCCTCAGTAAAGTGGGCCCCCTCCTATCTTGCATTTATTGATTTATAACAATATTTAGATAACACGTTTCATAAAATATATACATTCATACCTCATGTTACGGATGCTTCAGGTTACGTGTTTTCGGGTTGCGGACAGCGGGAAACCCTGAAGTACCAGAACGGGTTACTTCCAGGTTTTGCTGCTCGCACATGCGCAGAAGCGCTAAATTGCGCCGGCACCTGCGCAGACACGGCGCTTCAGGATGTGAACACTGCAGGTTGTGGACATGCCTCCGTCACAGATTACGACCACAACCTGAGGTTCCACTGTAATAGCAATCTATAACAAGCATACATAAAACCATACAATAAAAACTATTCGAAATGTTGCAATCAGAAATGCATATACAGACATACATAATTATCTTTGTATGCTGCCTTTCCATAGTCAAAACCAGGTTTCCTCAACCTTGGCCCTCCAGACGTTTTGAGGCTACAATTCCCATCATCCCTGACCACTGGTCCTGCTAGCTAGGGATCATGGGAGTTGTAGGCCAAAAACATCTGGAGGGCCGAGGTTGAGGAACCCTGGTCAAAACCATGCTCAAGATAGTTTGTAAAATGGAAAAAAAATACATAATTATAAACATTGTAGGCATAAAGAATAAATAAAACAACAAAAAGGACACAACCACATTAAGCAAATTCCAGATAAACCATAGCAAGATCTAAAATAAAGATACAAAATAATTATATCATAAACAGCAACAACAACCCCCCAAAACAAAGAGTCTGTTCAACAGCCTCAGCTTCTTCAGCTGGAGTCAGTCAGGGCCCTACCCTCCCAGGCCAGGTGGGAAAAGGCTGGTAAGGCAGGGAACAGTTCTTCTAGGACTCACAGCCTCTCGCCTCTTCATAGCAGCCTCAGCTTTTGCAGCTGAAGTCTGCCATTTTCATTTCTCATCAATGTCCCAGAGCAACATTATGTTGGGGGCATTCTGGGATGTCAATATGGCAGCTCCTAAGCCCAGCTGCCTGGTGAAAACCTTTAAGAGTAAGGTACTAAGCCTTGCTAGGGCTCTGGGACCCTGACAACTGTCAAATGATGCTACCTAACACTAGGCCTGCCTATAAGTCTTTGCTGCTTATTTGCTATAGGATTTCTGAAACAGAAAACAAATCCTTTATGGACTATTCCTGTCAGACAGAGGGGAATTTGTATTAATAGGAACCCCCACAGAGACTGTAAGACTTAGTAAAAGAAGTCATGAAACTTGTAGTTCGAAATGAATTGGTAGTGCAAACCTACATATTATTGTTACTATAAAGAAGAAATGCGGAAGCAAGAAGCAGCTAAGCCAGCTGCTGGTGACTGGAAAAGCAAGACAGGATGTTTGTGATTGTTACCATGGCAAGAAAGGGGCAGTCCATTCTCCGTATTGAGCACCGGATGTGAGCTCAGTGTGTGTCATATGACCTGTACAGGATGTACATGGGTGGAGTGAGTTTCTCTCTGTTGTTCGAAGAGTGCAGACATCTTTGTATGTATGGCTGCTAAAGACAGAAATAAAGACATGTAAATACATTTCTGTCTGAGTCTGATTCCCCTCCCTGGGGAGCAGGGAGGAGGAAGAAGCAGTGGTGTGTTTTTCTCACAGTCTGGGAAAAATCGCCGATACAGACCTCGTTTTGTTTACCTGCCGGGAGTCACAGCAGGAGGTCTAAAGGAATTCAGCCGGTGCCTGGAGAAGAAGGCACATTCCTCTGACTGAGGCAGAATTCCAACAATTATTACATATTGTCAGGGCTGCCTCTAGGTCCCAGCTCACAGAGGACCAACACCAGGCTGATATTATGTACAAAAGTCTTTATTGAAGTATAATTTCCATTTTAAAGCCAGAGCGTGCAACCCTACGTCTAGACTCTAGATCGGCGAAGTCCTATCTGAATCACTTCCCCTTCCGCACCAGTTTAAGATCCTAGCCCTGCTCCACCTTCTGCGCTGCTCTCTCCTCCTCTGGGTCCTCCTGCCCTCTGGGGCATTGCCCTTCCTGGACTCTTCTGACGCTGAGTCGCTTAGCTCCTCCCCTTGCCTCCCGCGTGCTTTAGGACCCGGTTCCCAATCCTCACTCTCTGCTGTCCCGCGCTCCTGTACATTTGAACTTGCTTCTCGCGCCAACCCAGTGACCTTTCTCCTAACCGTTACACTACTTCTATCACTGCTTCCCTCTTCCGTGACACTGGCCGGATCTGACCTCCCCTCCGTTGTACGACTCTCCGAGGAAGGCGTGGTCAGCTCTGCCTCGTCTTCTCTCCCTGGTGGGGGAAGTACTGGTCCCGATGCCTGGGACCCTTCCCCCCCACTCTGCTCTGGTGGGGAAGCTGGTCCTGATTTCCAACTACTACTCTGGGAGTCCCTGCTCCCCCCTTGCTCCTGGGGCGTCCCCCTTGGGACCCCCCTACCCCTGGCCACTGGCGCTCCCTTCTGTGAATCTTCCGATTCGCTGGAGAGGCTTATGGAATCCCTCGGACCACTGTCTCCTCCTACACTGCCCTCTGATTCCTCCCCCTCACTCTCCATCTCCCATCTTCCCTGTGCCTCTGCTCCTGAGCCCCTGACACATATGATGGCTGGTGTAGAGCCCCACCAACCTCTCAAAACTGATGAGTTAAGGGCTGGGGTTGTAATAATTTGGACCACTGGCTGGATTCAGCTCCCTGTTTCTCTTGGTAGATAGGTAGGTAGGTAGATAGAGATGCATTTTAAAAACCCATCTCTTTGCTAATATTTATGTCAGGGCTTACCAGAGCTTTAGGCAAATGTCTAGCTCATGAGAATGTGGAAAAGCTGGAGTCAGTAGACACTACTCTATGGAATAGGCAAGGACTACTCCTCATCAATGTTTTGTACTCTTTTGCCCAGAAGTATGAATTTCTGCTGCTTGTTATGTTCTCCCGTAACAACCTTTGAAAATTCTACTCTGAAATGAAGTCTTCCCTTTGATGGCTGTGAGCCAGGTGTCAGCAGCCCCAAAATATGAAATTTCTCCATTTGTCAGTAGCGCTAGGAAAATTATATCTCCCAGTGCTTCTGGCACCTGGCTTGCAGTTGTAGCAAGACAAAGGGGGGCAGGGGAGGGACACAGCATCCTTCTCCCCCCCTCCCCACTGCCACTGGTGGTTAAGGGGAGGAGGTTAAGGGGTGATATGATAGCCATGTTCAAATATATAAAAGGATGTCACATAGAGGAGGGAGAAAGGTTGTTTTCTGCTGCTCCAGAGAAGCGGACACGGAGCAATGGATCCAAACTACAAGAAAGAAGATTCCACCTAAACATTAGGAAGAACTTCCTGACAGTAAGAGCTGTTCGACAGTGGAATTTGCTGCCAAGGAGTGTGGTGGAGTCTCCTTCTTTGAAGGTCTTTAAGCAGAGGCTTGACAACCATATGTCAGGAGTGCTCTGATGGTGTTTCCTGCTTGGCAGGGGGTTGGACTCGATGGCCCTTGTGGTCTCTTCCAACTCTATGATTCTATGGTGCCGCTGGAGCAATAAGTAGGTGGTTGTGAAGAAAGAGGAGGCAGAGGGTTTGAAAGCTCTTGGGGGAAGGTTGGGGAAGTGTCAGACACCACTGTGCTTCCATTGATGTGACAGGGTTTAATTTTGCTCAGAAGTGGGTTCAGAAGTGGGCAGGGGCAGCAGGATCAACACTGGGTTCAGTGCTGCAGTGGAGGAGACCTTTAAAAACCCAGTGGAATAGCTGATGTTCTTGTGAGAGCCTATAAAAAGCATGGAACTGTAGAGGAGGGGGCGAAAATGAAAGGAAAAATGTGTGCAGGCAATGCCTGCCTTGAAGGAAATGTTGAAGGGAGGTCACCAATTGTGCTTCATACCTACTTCTGAATGCTTGCTTTGATTAGAATGTGTGGGTACATGTCTGAGGAACTTAAAACTTCCATGTGTGTGTATGAGGGGGGTGTCACACCAATGCAGAGATGGGCAAATACTGTATGTCAATTTCAATTTCTCTCAGTTTCTCATTTTTCCTATATTTAGTTCCATTCTCTATATTTCCACATCAGTTTGCATTTTAAAAAAAACAAACAAACATGTTCTTTTTAAAAAACAAACAACCCTCATGAAAATTCATCAACATTTTAGTGTGGCTTTCTCTTAATATATACATATTTAGAAAGCCCCCCTCAGCCTAATTCAATGCATTTTTCTATGCTATTTTAACAAACATATGCATCTATATGCCCACTTTACCCTAGCACGTGCATTTTTGTACATATTATTTGGAGACGTGCCAATTTGGAAGGATGCCTGTGTTTGAGTTTGCATATTATTTTAGAAAATACCAATGAGGTAAGTTTGCCGGTAAATGCAAAGTGAATTGGATTACTTCCCCATCTTATACACATGTGACTGTACAGCCCCTATGTGTGTGCCCCACACTCACTGTCCCCCACTGCTTGTGGCTCACAGGGCCAAAATGTTTGCCCACTCCTGCCCTATCCCATTTCAGGGCGCTCACCAAGCTATGTTCCTGCCTGAGAATATAAGTTTTATGATTCAGCACCAGAGTCCCCCACATTCAGTCTCTGAGATCACACATCTGTTTTTGTCTTCTTTCCTGATAACTTCGCACAAGAAGCAATGGACTTTGATGCACACACCTGATAAATAAACCATGGCACACTTGAATGAGGAGTTGTTACCTCCGTTGACAAATGACTTTCCTTTTCAGACATTCTCCCCCAGTCTGCCAATTTTGCTTACACTAGAAAGGGGCCGGAATGTCACTGGTTTGATTTCTACAGTCCCTTGGAAGCTGTTACATGGTGTGTGTTTTTTGCAATTCATGGAAGGAAAACCCATTTTATGGAAGGGAGGGTGCTATTGTTAACCTGCATGAAAAGGAAACCTGCCATTCTCTTTGGCGAAGCTTTCCTCACAACCTTTTTTATTTCCTGGTGAGAAGGCAATTCTATTAAAATTACATTTTGTGTATTTCAGAGACAGAGAGAAGAAAAAAGCTAGAGAGAAATGAGAAAATGAGCTCAAAGAGCCAGACATACTTTTGAAGTGGGTTTTAAAAAACTCTATTTTCTCCTGAAACATGCTACTCTCAAGGACAGAAATGCTTATCTCAGCCCTACTGAAGTTTCATTGAATGATAAGGATCTCTTTAAAATTTGACACTCCATAAGGCCTTTCCTAAATTGTTTGTGACTATCTATTTAGATGGAATTGATATCTAATCTCCTAGGGATTCATTCCCTTCCTTTCTTTTTTTACTATCCCTCCCATGCCCATACTCACACTCCGTCATCTTCTGCTCTCACCCTCCCAGATTATATTAAGACATATCACAAAGTACTTTAAACATTTGATTCAGATGCCATTCAAACCAGTGAGGAAACCTTTTCACTCATTTAGAACAACAAGACATGCTCCTAACCTGTCTCTGGGATTCTGTCAGACTTATTTCCTTCACAAGGATTATTTCACCAAACGTTTGTCATTTGTTCTGTCATGTCAATAGCACCTTGCAGGGTGCTGCCAGTTTCTCCAGTTTCATCTGTTGTGTAAGATAGGACTTGGGTTAGGGAATGTCATATAGGTGATGCTTGAGAGAGGCAGGGAACAAAGGAGTGCTGGTTATCCTTTTCAACAAGTGGCACAAGTCCCAAACGTATTTTATTCCATTTACAGTATCTCCTTCCTGACTTTCTTCTGTGCAACTAGGCATACACCGCCTAGGCACAGAGCTGCTTAGTTGTAGCAACATTGCTGCACCATGTGCATTCAGAACATGCCCTTGGTTTTGAGAAATAATGCTCCATTGTGTTTGCAACCCTTGTGCCTTGCTATAGTATTGCAAGGAACAGCCCTTTGTTTAAACCTAAGACCTTGGTCAGGGATGGGGAACCTGTGGCTGCCCAAATGTTGTTGGAGAACTACATCTCCCATCATCTCTGGCCATTGTTCATGCTGGCTAGCGCTGATGGAAGTTGGAGACCCACACCTGAAGGCTCACAGGTCCCCCATCCTTGGTTTAATCAGGTATTTTAGGAGTCCTCGGTACAACTTGCAGCATCCCTCGCATAGTTTACCCAAACTATTCAGTCTTATTTAGCTGCTACACCACACTTTGTTATGCATCGATTTGTGCAAAGAAACATTGTCCAAGTATAATGTACCCACCAGATACATTATGCTGAATATTTTTCATATTTCTCATTTGAGGTCTGATTAAGGGGTTGAAATTGTTGTTTTGCATGCCCCCCTCCAAAGAGGCTGGCCCCTCTCACTGTCCTCGGAGCTTGCTTACCGGTAACCTCCTCTGGCTGATATCTTGGGCAGACCAGGGAGATTTTGATAGGCGACATTTTCCCAAGCGTGGGTAAAATGCACAACCCCTCCCTCCTGCTTCTGCAGGGGAAAGAAAACAAGTCAGAAATCTATTTACATGATGTTTATTTCTGACATTACAGCACTAGAGAAATACACGTCCTTTCAGTTCAGTTCTTCTAGCAAGTCTGACAAACTTCCTGAACATGCGCAAATGGAAGGTTTCAAATTACACTCTTCACAGAGACTTATCCAGCCTGCGAAGGTCCTGGGAAATTCTTCTTTCCCACAGATAAGCGCATCATATGGTGTCAACAATCTGGCTGTCTGCAGTGGTGATGTTTCCATATACTGACAGAAATTTGGCAGAATTACAATTTTTTGGAGATAAAATTATGGAAGTTGCCTCAAAGATCTGCTTGGGGTTTGAGTAATAAACCAGCTGCATACAATCCATTTCCCTATGCAACCAATTTTCATATGTGCCTTTGTTTAATTATTGTTCTGATGTCTGTATTAGAAACCTGTGTGGCAAGACATCCTTCAACCAAACTTCTCTCTGAAGCTCCCTTTTAAATTAAAAGCAACATAGAAGGTAAGAGGCAAATCAATCCTTTAAAAATCTTTGTTCTGCCAGTGCAGATTGAAGTTTGCATAAGGCTTAACAGTTCTCCCCAAATGATTGGTGCTTTCTTTTCTGGGGGATTGATTTTATTATGCTTTTAATAACCTTTTACAGCAAATCATGATGATTATAATAAAAATAAACAACAGTTGGTCAATATTGCTTTGACTGTGTAGTGCTCCAGAATGGAACACCGTGAGCCATTCTGCATCACCGTCAAGATAAAGAGAAGCAGCAGAAGGCCCAGTTTTTCAACTTTGCACCAAAGTGCAAGTATTGATGATTTTGGAGATTTGCTTCAAGATACCGCAGTTGTGATTAATTTACTTGTCTTTTGAAGTTAAAAAAGGTAAAGGACCCCTGATAGTTAAGTCCAGTCTCAGACAACTCTGGGGTTGCAGCGCTCATCTCACTTTGAGGCCGAGGGAGCCGGCTTTTGTCCACAGAAAGTTTTTCTGGGTCATGTGGCCAGCATGACTAAGCTGCACAGAAACGCTGTTTACCTTTCCGCCGGAGCGGTACCTGTTTATCTCTTTGCACTTTCTGGTGTGCTTTCGAACCGCTAGGTTGGCAGGAGCAGGGACCGAGCAACGGGAGTTCACCCCATTGCAGGGATTCAAACTGCCAACCTTCTGATCGGCAAGCCCAAGTGGCTCAGTGGTTTAGACCACAGCGCCACCCAAAGTGCTTAATTTCGAGTGACTTTAAATACTTAAATTTTTCACTTGTTTTAATTTATGCGCCTTTAGCAATACACCAGCTCATACCATTACTGTAAATGAAACAAAACAGAAATAGAGACACTTTTGTATTTTGGTGGCAGGGGACAGGGGAACAACACCTACCCACACCTGGTAGTAGGTAAATAGATGTATTTTTAATTCTGGGTTAGCACTAAGGCAAAGCCAGGCAGAGGACCTAATGCAAAGAATATTAAATCTGTTTGCTTAAGTGAGCATGGCTGGCTGGTGGCTACTAGCTTTTGCACACATCCCACCTGCTTGTTTAGAAAGAAACAAGTTGGCCATTGGGAGGTCTTACACCTGACTAGCATACAACAGTGGAGAGGGCATGCTGTTTGGTTTGGTTTTGGGGGACTGATGCTGGTCCTGTCTGTGTGCTTTTCTGTACCCCCATATTCAAATTGCACATTTGTAAATAAGCATATTATTAAAACACACAATTGGCTTCCTCATGTCGAATTGGCCTGCAATTGCAATAGACAGCCATGGGAAAGGGAAGGGATGTGCATGATTTCTCTCATCCAAGGGAACATGCATGCTGTAACTATAGAAAGCTAAAGTCTTGCTAGTCTGCTGTTTTTCAGGAAAGGAGGGTGCTATGGATGTTCAGCAGCATCAAGAAGCAAGAAGGAGCCTCCCCACCTCACTGTCCTTGAAATTTGTGATTTTACTAACCTTGACATTTTCCTGAACACTGAAAAGGTTTAAACATCCCCCCTTTCACTTTGTATAGATTGGGCCCATCAGACACACACTCTCTCTCTCTCTCTCTCTCTCTCTCTCTCTCTCTCTCTCTCTCTCTGTTGTTTTTGCTCAACCTTACCTGTAATCTTTTTGTAAGGCCTCTGCATGTACATCCGAAGCTGATTTTTTTATTTTTTATTTTTTTGCCAACAAGGCTTTTCACTCGCGGCTGTTTAATTTCTTTAATTTTGATCAGCCAGTCCCCTTAATGGTGTGTGTGTGTGTGTGGTTTTAACACTGTATGGGTGGATCTACACAAAGGGGAAAAAACGCTATAAATAAGTCATAAATGAAATTGTTATAACAAAAGAAAAAAACGCTATGGAAAACCACATAGATTTTTTTTTTACTCTCCATCGCCATCTGGTGCTGCATGTTTATAACGCATTCAAAACACTGTTTTTTGACCAATGTAGCCAAGTCCGATGTCATCCAGGTGCTTTTATGCTATGGGAGTGTAGAAATAAATAACAATATTGCAATAGTTTTATCTGTTTTATTAATGGTGTGTTGTGTTGTTGTAACCTACCCTGGGACCATAATTGTGAAGAGTTAGGGTTAAGAAATATCATGAATAAATAAAAGATTGGATCTGAGCTGCAAATATGGATCCAGGGTCTGTTTGCACATGCATTTTGCCATCCTATTGGTTCAGGGTACATAGCGCTAAAATATGAACTCCTTATAGAGCTCAGATCTAAGATATTTCAAGCAGCCTTTGCCAAGCATTAAGGCTATCTAGTTACCAAGTTAATGAGTTAAGAAAGTTTCTCATTTAACTCCAAATATAATAATTTGGAGCATTATTATTATTATTATTTTCTTTACACAAATTGCTATTATTATTATTATTATTATTATTATTATTATTATTAAAAAGAACTGGAGAAAAGTAAAAAAGAAGAAAGATTAATATAGTATATCACTATAAAAAAATAAGAAGCTTGTTGTTTTTTAGTTACAGTACCTTTACCATGGGCAACATGTTTGGGGAAAGAGGTTGGGGAACTCCAGGTCAGAGTGAGGAATGCGAGCTCCCCTCTCCCTTTATTTTAACAGATTAGTAGGTATGGATTCAAATGCCACCAGAAGCAAGATATACACATTTAAATGAAGAGCCACCAGCTCCAAGGCAAAAGCTCTCCAGGGAAATGTGAGTGAGTACCTTGATCAATTCAGCCATAGTTGCTTCATATTCTCACCCAGCCACTACACAACCTCATTTACCATCATAAGACTGGTATGTCAGATTGAAAGGAAAGAGCTTCAAATATCACTGGTGTTGCTAAATTACTCCCCTAGGAAGTCAACTGCACGGGTGCACCTGACTTTATTACTGTTTCCTGATCTTAATCCCTCTATTTATTTATTTTTTGCACATCATTTGTTCAAAGCAAACCAGTAATTTTGCAGGAACATTTCTGGTCTGCATTTCCATCTGATTAGCCAGAAGGTACCAGTAAATCCGCTCACCTTTTCATCAGTGGGCAGCATTGCTGCCAGGCAGCCATGCCTCAATGGTTTCCCAGCTTAGGAGTGGAGGCAGGCCACCTCCCCTATGTCACAGCCGGCTGTGTCATCTGTGCTGGGGGACAGCCCTAGCCAATCAGCTGGCAGGGTGGGTGGGTCCGCAGTTAATTGAATTGCGGCACGGCCGGCTGGCACCCTCTTCTTGCCTCTTTGTTGGATCACCCTACCCACCCACCATCTTTTCATGCTTTGCTCTGATATGACCTTGCTATGGCAATTGTCGGTCGCCATGTTGTTGGGGCTGGATAGGAATTTTTTCCACTTGGCAAATTGGCACTGGCCATTTGGTTTTTGCCTAACTGGTAGCAATCGTCACAACTTTTGTGAGGTTAGGTATTGGGTAAGCCTTTGTTCAGTTGGAGGGGTGTTGGTTGCCTTCACCTGTCCCTCCTCACTAAGGGTATCCTCTTAAAGGGATCCAGGCTGTGAATACTGTCTGAAGCCTGGGTATGGGCTAGGGCCATATCACACTACCTATGGGAACCCCTCAGGGTGCCACTATTTGATGTAAGTTATAGGGCACCACTTAAGACGCAGGTGGTGCTGCGGTCTAAACCACTGAGCCTCTTGGGCTTGCTAATCAGAAGGTTGGCGGTTCGAATCCCCACAACGGGCTGAGCTCCCGTTGCTCGGTCCCTGTTCCTGCCAACCTAGCAGTTCAAAAGCATGCCCCAAAAAGTGCAAGTAGATAAAAGGTACTGCTCTGGTGGGAAGGTAAACGGCGTTTCCGTGCGCTGCTCTGGTTTCGGTGTTCCGTTGTGCCAGAAGCGGCTTAGTCATGCTGGCCACATGACCCAGAAAAACTGTCTGCAGAGAAACGCCAGCTCCCTCGGCCTATAAAGTGAGATGAGCGCCGCAACCCCAGAGTCGTCTGCCACTGGGCTTAACTATCAGGGGTCCTTTACCTTTACCTTTATAGGGCACCCCTTATCAGTGGTTTACCGTTCCGTGGACTCCCTGCAGATGGGCAGGAGTCAAGATATAGCCTGGCTTCACCCAGCGGCAGAGGAAGCCATTCAGGCTCCTGGGGTGGTGCGCCTATAGGGGCGGGGCAAGCTGCCCATGGGGTGGGACAAGCCACCTATAGGGGCAGTGCGCACCGCAGGGCCTCCGGAGTCTGCCTGCCTCCTTCCACTCAGCTGCCCTACAGCTGGGGGGGGGAGGCAGTGGGCAAACTGCTTGGGCAGTGTGGAGCCTGCATGCGCCCAAGCCACTGCCTCTCTCCCAGGAGAGACGTGTGGCTTGGGCGTGCTGAAGGCCCCGTGATGAGTGCCGCCCAGCATTTTGTCACCCCCCTCAGTGGTGACACCTGGGGCAGCCTGCACCCACTGCACTCCTCCTTCCTCCTCCCCTGGCTTCACCCCAATGCCTAAGGCAAACCACTCACATCTGTAACCAATAAAGTTGTGGCCTATTTGAACCTATAAACCAAAATACTCCGTGTCGGTGTGTTTTATTGTTCTCCTGGGAACTTTGTGGCTCAGGTGCCTTGGCACATTGCAAATAAGCAATGGCTCACCATCCATAGAACAGGAATTATGAAGGAGAGTTTCCCCCCCTTTCCCGAGTGATGCCAGATTTCACATTTCTTAGGGTTAACACACTAGATTTCCAGATCAGGTATTAGCTCTGGAATTCCATCTGCGACGAAACTGGAAAAGTGCAGAGTTAGAAAGAAGGGCTACAAACTTTTCATATGAAAGGAAAAGCAACAATAGGGGCACTTTTAGACTGTCACTATTTTAGGTTGGGATGCAGTCACATCCCAGCAGATTCAAGCTGTGCAATTAAAGCAGGTTTGCAGCTCTTGCAAAACAATCTTCCCTCAAAGTTCAGAGTTTTAGTGATGAAGAAAGTGGTGAGAAAATGCAGTGGAAAGTGTGGGATAACACTTGGCTTGGCACAACACCATCTAATCTTCCCTCAAACAAATCAGGCTGAATGTTCTTTAAATAGTTGATGTTTCCTAATGCCCTTGCAAACAAATCAGGCTGAGTGAACATTAAACAGGTTGTCTGGAAATGATGTAGGACTTTCCTCTATTTCCTGCAAACGGCACTGTGTCACTATTTCATGGGTGTCCTGGAGAGACAAAGAACTACTGTACTGTGAATCTGCTTTCTTGGAGGGGGGGGGATATACTGGGAAAAATTTCTCTCTTCAGCAGCCCTGTCAATGACTACATGCCCTCTGAGCTCATGCATTCCACACAACTCAAGCCTAGGTGATACTAGCTTTACCGAAGAGCTTAAGTAATCTCTATGCAAATAGGGCAGAGGTGATTCTAGTCCCTGGACTAGAGAACAGTTTGCTACAAAAGAGGGCCAACCCCCATGCTAAACTGTGCTGATGAGGACTTTGATGCAATACCATACTTGAGCTTGGTGTTGGTCCTGAGGTTTTAGCAGACCTGCAATCCTAGCTTTTTAATATTTACCTTTTCTCCATGCACGCTACTGTTTCAAATGAACACAGGTTGCGTTTTATTTTCCTGTGCTAACCAATCTCCACAATGCAGGATGGTCTTGTTCCATAATAGCCTCGCTATGCTTCAGTGGTGCATCAAGTAGCTCTTGCATAACAAGGGCCTGATTCCAGCATCACCCGCACCAATATCAGTCAAGAGTAACTCCACTAAAATCAATGGGCCTTGCACACCTAATGCAAGAGGAGAGGCAAGCCCCATCATTTACAGAATGTTATACTGGAGAGTATAAAGGTGCAATAGAAATGCAAGGTATTATGGCGCTATTTATTACTGCACATTAAATCCATGTACCGTAGAAGTGCAAGTCAAATATAAGTGCTAGGTGCAATTTGGTGGGTTCTCGGGATGACTGTTGCTTTCTTTCTCCATAGAGCGATGCCATGAATAAAGAGATCAGAGATATAAAATGCATATGGCCTAATAAAAAAATCCCAGCTCTTCTTTATAGTACTGTGCCAAAATTTGTCTCTCAGTTCCTCAAAAAAGCTTTCTATTTCTGTGAAACAGGCCTTGGTTTTTCTGCCTCATTCTCACGGTGCTTTATTACAAGGTAGCAAGGGAGGTATAGGCCTTTTCCCCACCCGTGAACATTTCCTCACCACTCTGCACCCTCCCTGGCTGCCTTTGTTTGCTGATCTGAAAAAGTCCCATGGGAGGAGTCGCCTCATGATGTCTTTCTTGCCCTGGACTTTATTTGAAGAGCAGAAGGTGGGGAAGAAGCTACAGAGCACGGACCAGTGAGGAGAGGTTTTGTAGAATGAAAGAAAGAATGGTCATCACCCCTTGGCCACCTCAAAAGTAAGGTAAGTGCATTAAAAACACACACACACACACTCGTAAGATTGTCAGCAAAATTTTCTCTTCCTTTTGGTAATTTCTGAATGCAATATATATTTTTTCATGAACTGATGAAGAATGGTAGAGGGTGGGGAATGCAGGTGGGGGTTTTGTGTGTGTGTTTTGCACAACACTACTACAGTGGTACCTCAGTTTCTGAACACCTCTGTTGTCGTATGTTTTGGTTCTTGAATGCCGAAAACCCAGAAGTAAATGCTTCTGTTTTTGAACGTTTCTCGGAACCCAAATGTGTGATGTGGCTTCCGCTGACTGCAAGAAGCTCTTGCAACCAATGGCAAGCTGCGCCTTGGTTTTCGAATGTTTCTTAAGCCAAATGGACTTTCAGAACAATTATATTTGAGAACCAAGGTACCACAGTAACTGGAAATTTCAACAACGTCCTCATGCTTCCTCCTTTTCATAGTCTGGAGGGCACTGATTGGTCAGGAAGAATGTTCTGCCCAAGCTTCTGTGAACTCATGTTCACTTACCTTTATCCAGTTTTTAAGGTACCTAAACGTAGTGGGGTTTTTTCTAAAAATAAAAATAAAAATTAGGGGTACTCTCATTTTGACTCAAGAAAATAACCATTTTATAGTTCAAATCAGGAAAAATAAATACAGTAAATGGACAAAAGCACAAAGATTCATGAAATGTTTAGGGGTATATGTACCCCTGCACCCCCCCAAAAAAATTACTGCCTAAACATATCCCTCACATCATCTGCTTTGTGGCAGGGCTTAACTTCAGAATTACATGTCTAGAAACTGGGTTTTTAGAGTCACAGTTCCAGTTCTCTGGAATAAATTACCAGCCAAAATCAGACTGGTGCCTAATGAGATGATACTTAGACACCTACTGTATACATTTTTGTTTTTTAAGAAGGCTTCCTCTGAGGTGTGACCCAGTCATTTATGAAAAAAATACATTTTATATTTGATTAAATGTTTCCATTGTTTTTAGAGTTTCTACGGGTGGTTTTATTGTTGTAGAATTTGTTGAATCGATTTTATGGTGTGTGATTTTGTTTCTTTTCCTGTACACACTTTGATGACTTCATGCCATGAAGTGGTCTATACATTTGTTTAATAATAAAAAATAATATCAATATTAACAACAACAACTTGATTTTGTTTACAGAGGGAAATACACAGGCTGTCCAGAATTCTTAAGACTCTATTTCCCATCTGTTCCAGCCAACATGGCCAATGGTCATGCATGATGGGAGTTGTAGTCCAAAAACATCTGGAGAGTCACAGGTTCCCCACTCCAATACAGACAAAGGATAGTTGCTGCCATTTTGGACTTTTAACATGCAGCAGTTGAAATACAACCAAAGCACATTTCCCCCTGGGGAATATATTCACAAAGCAGGTGGTAGCTGCACCTTTCAGAACTTATTGTTAAATGAGGACAGTGTAATGAATGGCCCACATCAGACTGCCTCAAAATGAGGCATCTGTACAAAGGCAAATCTGTTCCCCACATCCTACTAGTGTAGGTTTTCTTTTCTCTCCACTGCTCTTCTATACACAATTCTCCTTGGGCCGTTGGGCCTTGATAGCCTTAGTGATATACATGGGCGGTTGTCCATCATCCATCACTTTTCAAATGAAGAATTGCACTGTAGCTCATTCCATATACTCCGTCAACTGCTTTATGATTTACTTCAGGATTTTTATGCACTCATCCCAGACTCAGCTGATGTCAGGAGTAACAGCATCTTTGAAATGAACAATATGCCATGGTAGATCGAAAGCTCATGCTATTGTTTAATGTACCAAGTATAATAGGCAGTCCCTCTTACTTTGACTTTTATCTGTATCCTTTCTGCTTGAGCGTTCTGAGTGCAAAATGCCAAGTGGCAAATAAAGGAGCCACAAGGTGCACTTACAGTGCATATATTTCCCTTAAAAGATCAACAGAAGGACAGTGGTTGCCTTGTTTGCATTCTGCTGAGAGCAAGGCAGCTTGCGCAACTTGGCTCAATTTCACTTGTTCCCCTGCTCAACGTATGTGTACCTCCAGAAGAGCAAATATACACAGGAGAGACCATAGCTCTTGCATAGGTGCAAGTTAATTGTTGGCATCTCCAATTAGCAATATCAGGTCATATAAGTCTTCTGTCTGAGACCCCAGAGAGCTGTTGCCAGTCAGAGCAGACAGTGCAGGGCTGGAGAGACCAATAATCTGACCTATTATAAGTCAGATTCCTATGTTCCAAAAATTTTGCATGACCTCCAACATCTGCCTTTTGTTGGTGTTGTTGTTTTTTAGTCGTTTAGTCGTGTCCAACTTTTCGTGACCCCATGGACCAGAGCACACCAGGCATTTCTGTCTTTCACTGCCTCCTGCAGTTTGGTCAAACTCATGCTGGTAGCTTCGAGAACACTGTCCAACCATCTCGTCCTCTGTCGTCCCCTTCTCATTGTGCCCTCCATCTTTCCCAACATCAGGGTCTTTTCCAGGGAGTCTTTTCTTCTCATGAGGTTGCCAAAGTATTGGAGCCTCAACTTCACGATCTGTCCATCCAGTGAGCACTCAGGGCTGCTTTCCTTAAGAATGGATACGTTTGATCTTCTTGCAGTCCATGGGACTCTCAAGAGTCTCCTCCAGCACCATAATTCAAAAGCATCAATTCTTAGGCAATAAGCCATATATCACTACTGGGAAAACCACAACTCTAACTATACGGACCTTTGTTGGCAAGGTGATGTCTCTGTTGGTAGTCACCATTTAAATCAGGGATGGGGAATTCTCCAGGTGTCATTGGGAATGACAGGAGGAATGGCTGCAATGGGGGAGATACTGCAACACACACCGGTGGCGCTGTGGTCTAAACCACTGAGCCTAGGACTTGCCAATCAGAAGGTCAGCAGTTTGAATCCTCACGATGGGGTGAGCTCCCGTTGCTCGGTCCCAGCTCCTGCCCACATAGCAGTTCATAAGCATGTAAAAGTGCAAGTTGATAAATAGGTACCACTCCGGCAGGAAGGTAAACAGTGTTTCTGTGCGCTGCTCTGGTTCGCCAGAAGCAGCTTAGTCATGCTGGCCACATGACCCGAAAGCTGTCTGCAGACAAATGCCGGCTCCCTTGGCCTATAGAGCGAAATGAACGCCGCAACCGCAGAATCGTCCGTGACTGGACCTAACGGTCAGGGGTACCTTGATCTTTAATGACAGAGCTGGTCCCAGAGACATTGGGCCATCTATCTCGAGCCAGAAAACAGGACTAAATGAGCACCTTAAAACCACATGGTCTTAGGATGACATTAGAATAGAATTCAATCAAACGTGCTCGCTTCGGCAGCACATATACTAAAAATAGAATAGAATTCAATCTGCTTTCACAACAAAGTGAGTGTGGTTAAATGACATGTTTTCAAGATGCATCCCGGATGCATCTTGGGGACATGACTGACCCTATCATTAGGCAAAGTGAAGTGACTGTATCAGGTGGCAGTTGCTGGGGAGGGGGCACCACTGGCAGATCGCTGGCTGTCCCTCCTGAACCCCATGCGTGTGTGTCGTGTGGCATGTCCTGCACCCCCACAATTAGCCTGCTGTTCTGTGGCGTGTATGGAAATAAGATTCTGTTACAAATTCAGATGACTTCTGTACATTGATTGGTGAGGGCGCCATCTTGTAGCAAAATATCCTGGATTGGCCATGATTAGGGAAGTTGAAACTTTGGAAATCTGGCTATAACACAAGCTAGTAAGTGTACTCTGTGATGATGAGGTTCAGTTATATGTATAAATGCTGTGTTTGTGTAGCCTACTTAGGGATATTGACTGGCCTTGCATGGTAGATTAAAACAGGAACCTCCCCCACAACACTCCATAATAACTGTTTTCATTGCATAAAGTAAAAAAAAAAGGATAATCAAATTTTATGCTTCAGATAGCATGTGTAGGACTCCCACTGAAGTTGATAAAAGCTCTGTGGCTACTCAAACCCTTTATTTTTTCTGCTTTACTTGTTCAGAGTGGCTCAGGATATTTGCCAACTGTTATTGAATTTAAGCACTGAACGCTAACAGAGTTCAGCTGACCCTGAAAGAATATTTTTTAAAAAGTAGTGATATTTTTGAAGTACTTACGAACAGGCCATAATTGTCTCCCATACACTTCTGTGTTTTGGGGTAGAGATGAGTACATTTAATGCTAATTCTATGCAAATTGCTTTAAAAGCACAGCCGGTCCATCTCTTTAAAAGCAATAGCAATGGCATCATCAAAAGGTGCTGGCAAATATAATTAGCCAACTGAAGAGCTTCTGCTTCCAATGCTAGAATCAAAGAAAGAAGTTGGAGCAATTTATGAAAAAGAGGAAGGGTAGAAGAAGTCCAGGAAGCAGCAGAAAAGACAACGTTCTTCCCAGTGAGACCATTCTTACCAAAGACTTCCTTGTAGCTAAGACCTACTGAGATCACACTCGCTATAGAGTTCAGATCCAGTACAGTGGTACCTCAGGTTAAGTACTTAATTCGTTCCGGAGGCCCGTACTTAACCTGAAACTGTTCTTAACCTGAAGCACCACTTTAGCTAATGGGGCCTCCAGCGGCTGCCGTGCCGCCGAAGCACAATTTCTGTTCTCATCCTGAAGCAAAGTTCTTAACCTGAAGCACTATTTCTGGGTTAGCGGAGTCTGTAACCTGAAGCATATGTACCCTGAAGCGTATGTAACCTGAGGTAATAATAATAATAATAATAATAATAATAATAATAATAATAATAATAATTTATTTACATCCCGCCCTCCCCAGCCGAAGCCAGGCTCAGGGCGGCTAGCAGCAATCAAATAATCCAACATTCTAAAAACATTTCATTATAAAAATTAATTAAAATCAAATTGATGGCAACCGTTAAGCAAAATTCTGTGCAGATTGCCAGAGGAGGGAGTCAGGCTGCGCCCTGACCAAAGGCTTGGTGGAACAGCTCTGTCTTGCAGGCCCTGCAGAAAGATGTCAGGTCCCGCAGGGCCCTAGTCTCTTGTGACAGAGCATTCCACCAGATTGGAGCCGCGGCCGAGAAAGCCCTGGCTCTAGCTGAGGCCAGCCTAACCTCTCTGAGGCCTGGGACCCTCAGGATGTTTTTATTTGAGGACCGTAAGTTCCTCTGTGGGACATACCAGGAGAGGTGGTCCCGTAGGTACGAGGGTCCTAGGCTGTATAGGGCTTTAAAGGTTTAAACCAGCACCTTAAACCTGATCCTGTACTCCACTGGGAGCCGGTGCAGCTGGTATAGTACCGGATGAATGTGATCTCGCAGCGAAGACCCCATAAGGAGTCTCGCCGCGGCATTCTGCACCCGCTGGAGTTTCTGGGTCAGTCTCAAGGGCAGCCCCACATAGAGCAAGTTACAATAATCCAGTCTGGAGGTGACCGCCGTGTGGATCACAGTGGCTAGGTCAGGGCGAGAGAGGTAAGGAGCCAACTGCTTAGCTTGGCGGAGATGAAAAAATGCCGCGTTTGTTATAGCTGTAATATGCGCCTCCATAGAGAGGGAGGTATCGAAGATTACACCCAAACTCTTAACGGACGGTGCTGGCACTAATTGCACCCCCGCAAGAGATGGGAGTTGCCCCCTCAATCCCATATGGTCCCGTCCCAGGATTTAACTTCAACCAGCTCCCAAGTAACCATCCAGCCACAGCTCCCAGACATCTGGTCAGTGTGTCTGGGGCCGAGTCAGGATCGTACCACTGTAAATAACTCATTTATCCCAGCCGTTGTCAGCAGTGCCTGGAAGTAATATCATCTAAGTCAGGGATGGGCCACTTACAGCACTCAGCCCAATTTCATACAACCTGGGGCCTTATTTTATTCAGGTGGAAAGAACAGAGAAAACAGGTGGGAAGAGGCTGGCAGAGAGAGGTGCCCGGGGTCTCACTTTTGGTTCTCGTCCCTCAACATTTGACTTTGGTTGCGCAAGTGAGAAGGTGGCATGACAGATGTTCCATTAGTGGCTGCTGACCTTCACCCATACAGAGAAGATGCCAATGAAAGACATCCTGGATGAGGAATCTAGTCCACAGGAGAGGGCAAAGCTTCCTATGAAGGAACACA